>NW_021632638.1:0-38105 GCF_004799145.2 Neltuma alba | reverse complement strand
CACAGAACAATTCTATAGTTGCCCCATACAAATAATGCCTCCATATCTTCAAGGCATTACACTATCGCTGCAAGCTCCAGGTAATGAGTGGGGTAATTTTTTCGTGAGGTTTAATTGGCGTGAGGCGTAGGCAACAACTCTCCCTGCTGCATCAGTACACATCCCATCCCTGTTTGCTAGCATCTGTGTACCACTACATATGGTAGGTTGGATGCGGGGGATAACTAGTACTGGGGTGGTAGAGGTTAGCCTTCGCTTCAGCTCTTGAAAACTTGCCTCACATTTCTCGTCCCACAAGAACTGCTGGTTCTTCCTGGTTAGCTTTGTCAGTGCTTGGGCAATTCTAGAAAAGTCCTGGATAAATCTCCTATAGTAACCTGCCAGCCCTAAGAAACTTCGTATTTCTGTCACTGTCTTAGGCTGCTCCCAGTTCAGTACTGATTCAACTTTACTGGGATCTACGGCTACACCTTCATGGTTAATCACATGGCCTAGGAATTTAACTTCCTTTAACCAAAACTCACATTTACTGAGCTTGGCGTAGAGTTGTTTCTCCTTCAGTGTACTCAGCACAATTCTCAAGTGCTGCTCATGCTCTTCCTGAGTTTTGGAGTACACTAGTATGTCATCAATAAAAACTACTACAAACAGATCTAAGTATGGTCTAAAAATCCGGTTCATGTAGTCCATGAAAATAGCAGGTGCATTTGTCAATCCAAACGGCATCACTAAGAACTCATAGTGTCCGTATCGGGTCCTAAATGCAGTCTTCGAAACATCTTCTGTCTTTATCCGCAGCTGATGATATCCCGATCGTAGATCGATCTTGGAAAACACCTTTGCTCCTGCCAGTTGGTCTAACAAATCATCAATTCGCGGCAGAGGGTATTTATTATTTATCGTCACCTTGTTTAGCTCTCGATAGTCAATGCATAGCCTTAGACTACCGTCTTTCTTTTTCACAAAGAGTACTGGAGCACCCAGGGAGATACACTTGGTCTTATAAAACCCTTCTCCAACAGCTCCTCAATTTGTCTCTTTAGCTCAACCATTTCGTTGGGAGCCATTCGATAT
This sequence comes from Neltuma alba, assembly GCF_004799145.2. Taxonomy (NCBI): domain Eukaryota; kingdom Viridiplantae; phylum Streptophyta; class Magnoliopsida; order Fabales; family Fabaceae; genus Neltuma; species Neltuma alba. The sequence goes on along the minus strand of NW_021632638.1, from coordinate 37,031 downwards.
GGAGCTTTGGATATTGGTTTTGTCCCTGGGACAAGATCAATCGTGAACTCCACTTCTCGCTCTGGCGGAAGTCCACTGATCTCTGTTGGAAATACCTCTGGGAAGTCTTTCACTATCGGTATTTCTTCAATTCCTTCTTCTGCCTCTGCTCGAATTGAGAAGAATACAATATATCCTTGACATCCGTGCCGTAAGCATCTACTCGCTTCGGCTTCAGTTATAAAATTTAGACTTACTTCTTTTCTAGGAATTTCTTCCTTAGAGGGTAATACTAACGTTTTCTTACCACAATCTAGAAGTATGTTATTGGCAGATAACCAATTCAAACCAATTATCACCTCAATGTCACGAAAAGGCATGCATATCAAGTCAATGATAGTGCAACAATGCTGATAACAGACCACACAATTCAGGCATGCTTTAGAAGTCACAACTTTAGGACTAGTGGGAGTAGAAACAACAATATCATATGGCAAGGTATCAACAGTCAAACCCAATCGCCCAACACAATCATGTGATATAAAGGAATGGCTAGCACCTGAGTCAAACATGGCATACACAAGGCAATCATTAACAGTGATCGTACCTTGGATCATGTCAGGTGACTACGGGCCTCTTCCTGTGTAAGGGCAAACACCCTGCCTTGGGTCTGCTGTCTCGTCCCTTCTGCCCCTTGTGGACATTCCTTTGAAAAGTGTCCTGGTCTCCCACATCTATAGCACACGTTCTGGCCAAATAAACATGGCCTGTCGCCATGATTCTTGCCACACTTCTCACATTCCTTGGCCCTTCGTGTGATATCAAACCCTTCAGGTCGTCTGCCTCCTCTTCTCATCTTCCTGCCAAAACCAGGCCTCTTCCTCTTCTTATTAACATAAGAGGTTCCTTCTTGATTCGGCCTAGATGGGGGTCTCTCAGCTTTCAAAGCTATCGGCATCATTCCTCGATGATTTTGACTTGCTTCAGTAATGCGGCAGACTTCTACTGCCTTGTTAAAACTCTCGATCTGCTGAGGCGCCACGACCTCTCTTAATGCGGGCTTTAATCCTCTGACCAGCTTCTCCGTATTCCACCGTTCGTCATTAAGACGTTTAAGATAGGCAGAATAACGGGACAGCCGAATGTGCTTTGCTAAGTAGTCATCAAAAGTTTCATTATTCCCCTGCTGCAACACTAGGAATTCAGCTTCCATTTTATCCTGTGCTGATCGGGGAAAGTACTTCTGATAGAATCTTTCTTTGAACACCTCCCATGTTATTGGGGTGTTGTTGGCTTGCAGTACCAACTCAGTGTTGTTCCACCACTGATCTGCTTCTTTCTCTAGCTTATAAATTGCCATCTGAGCTTTAACCTCAGATGAGCATCCCATTACCCGAAAGATCTTCTCCAGTCGGGTAATCCAATCTTCAGCTACTTGTGGTCCAATGAACCCTTGAACTCTGGCGGATTATGCTTGCAAAATTCGTAATCCACTGCTGAATATCTTCTTGATTTTCAGCCACTCCTGCTTGCTCTTCAGGTACTTGCTGTTGGACTTGTGGGGTCGCTTCAGCTTGCATTTGCTCAGGTTGTCGTAACTGAGCAATCGCTGCTGCTACCGCTGCTGCTATAACGGCGTCTCTCTCTCTTGCTGCCGTAACTGTGCCTCTTGTAGTTGCTGTACGACTCGTTGTTGCTCATCCAGCCTATTCATTACTTGCTGGATAGGATCTCTATGTGGTTCCTCAGGAGTGTTTCTTGCTCCTCTCCGTGTTCTCACCATTTCGCTTGTTCTTTAATTAACTATGGGAGAATAAAGGAACTCTTTAATCATTTATCATATAAACATACCCTTCTTATTTATATAACAAACATTTGTACAGCAACACAAGGGTTACACAGAGTTCTTAGCAGTTAGCCTAACTTATATACAGTCCAAAACTATTTACACTATATACATCATCAGTCTAGCACTGACCATGACCAGCTCATGGAAAAGTAGCCCATACAAAGGTCTCTATGGCGTCGACCATCTCCAGGAAAGTGCATCTGGGTAGGCGATTGTCTATCTCATTAATCCCTTCCTTCCATTTCCATGTCTTAGGGATTACACGATACAGGGCTAAGATCCAATCATCGTCTCCCAAAGTACGGTCCTCTCTAGTCACCCAATAATAAAGGCTCTTAATGTCCTCTAAGAACCTTAAGTATACATCAGCTTCCTGGTGCTCATACGGCTAATAAAACGGCTTCTAAACTGGAACTCTTGAACTAGCTGAGGAAGGTACTGGAACTCTTTCTTAATTTCAGGTGTAGGGATCTTACTCGGACTGCTTCATCCTTAGTAGGCATCTTAATAACTGGAGCTATATCATTAGAGGCAACAGTGGCAATGTCTTTCTCTAGAGCCTTCCCCTTGAAACCGAAGTAATCTACCTGGGTAGCTGGGGATTTAGTGCTAAGCTCTCCATACCTTTCAATATCCTCGTACCACCATGTCTCATCATACCACCATGGATATCGCTCACCGGGCATGACCTTGCTGATGGTCTCTCCGGATTTTCCACTTCCACTAACAGCCATTACCTGAGCTTTTCTGTAATCCTAATGACCAAATGAACTCATTAATAAGCACTATCACATGCTTTCCTTAAAATGCAGAGCATACAAAATATCAAAATTTGTTCTGTGTGCCAGAACCATGTGCTCTGATACCATAAATGTAACACCTTACGTTTACGACCTTATGTTGTGCCAAGTTAAGACATTCGGAAGCGCAATCTAAGGTTACCGGGTTGAAAAACCTGAATTTGAAAATTTCTTTTCCCGCATTACTATTCACCGTAACCTTAAACTTGGCATAACTTTGAAAAATCATAACTAATTCTAGAAAAATCGAAACGAGGTCGTTCCAAGTCTCACTCGAAGCTCTTAACATCATCTATCAAGGAAAAATGACCTCAGGTTCCGCTTTAATCAGAAACGCATTCGTTTTCAATTTCGAAAAGTACTGTTCATTTGGTCATTTTTCTATTTTCCAGGATTTTTGCCTAACTTCGGAAAGGCATAACTTCTTACACAAAACTCCGATTGGGACGCTTTACCACTCATTTTAAAGGAAAAAATAAGATCTATTTGCATACCAAATTTCAGGGAAAAAGTCAACCATTTGACCAGGGTCTTCGTTGGTCAAAGTTTGGTCAATCTAGACCATTTTTATCCCCCTTTTTCACTAATTCTGACAGCATTTCGTTTTTCACTATAATCATACCATAATCACATGTAAAGCTATTCTATCATTAATATACATTCCAAAAAGGTTATCATATCATGTATTCATGATCATAGTATGCTTACATGGCTTGAAAGAGAAAGGTTCAAAACCGTATAATACATTACATAATTCATAATTTCTCAAGCCATGACTATTTCCTTTCCCTTCTCCTTAGCAGTAGTGGCACCTAGGATATCATGTTATAGGAGGGATGAGATTTCATAGAAATCCCAGTAGCATTGAACATACAACCATCAAGTCAATATGCATAAGATGTCATGCTACATGCAATAAGATAACATTCTAGTCTTTATGCCATGCTATAATCATTCTGTATCCATGTCATCATATCATGGAGCATATAATCATTCTGGTCAAAACTCAATCATGCAAGAGCCAAGGCATACATTGCAAGGAGTTCACATCATCTGTACATAACATTCTCATGGCACATAAACACACATAGCAGATACACCAAATGCAGATCAACAAAATAATTGCAGTTCACGCTACCTCAATTCCTTGCTTAACGTTTCCTCCTTGATCCCTTGCTGGAGATCCTCCTAGGTTTCCAGGAGAGTTGCCTATCAACCATACAGTAAGGGTATGGTAAATTCCATATCCAGTATACCATTCTTTCTCAATATAATGCTACCCTTGTATCTTTCAATTTTAATTTCTGTATACCTTTCCTAAACCTTTGACCTTGGTTTGACCAAGCCTTAATCAATTAAGGTCTTGGAATTCTTCCTTAACCCATGATTAATCATGCTTCCTTGGTTAATCACTAACCCTTAGTCCTTAATCCAATACTTAATTAAGGTCCTCAAGTCACATAGTCATAATCCTTTAAGATTAAATCACTAATCCCTTTTTGGATAACCATTAATCATTCTCTAATCAACATGATTAACCATTATTCATCCTTATTAACATGATTAATCATTTTCTAATCAATATGATTAATCATTAATCATTCTCTAATCAATATGATTAAGCTTTAATCAATACTTAATCAACATGATTACCCATAATAATCATCCTTCAATTATCATAACTAATCACTAATTAATTAGGGTAGCTAACCTTAATCACTTACTAATCCTTAATCAAATAACATAATTAATCTTAGCTATCACTAAACCATAATTAACCAAGGTATTAATCCTAATCTTCCTCAAATAAATAATCAACTAAAAATAATTAACACTTAGGGAGATAAACATACCTTAATTAGCGCTTAATCGGCGATTAGAGGTGATAAGCTTGCTGTCTCTCTTCTCTCTCTTCTTTCTTCCTTTCTCTCTCCTAGAACTCAAGAACACAAATTCTCTCCCAACACAACACCTCGGCCGAATTCTTCATGAAAGGGGGGTATTTATAGGCCTTGATAGTTCAAAATGCCGAAAATGCCCTTCGGGAAAAAGATGCGAATCGGCCGTCCATTTTTTTCTACTTACACGTGGACAAATCTTAGGGCACTCACCATAAGAAAGTGACACATGTAGGGACACCTAATCACCATGTGTGATTTTCATGTGGAAAATAAACATTATTTTATTTTGTCTCTATTTCCCTTTATGCCCTTGAACAATTTGGAAAATCCAACTTTGTCCTCTCCTTCTAATTTTGGCCGAATTATTGCTCTTCATATTGGAAAAAATATGACTCATCCAATAATCAGTGCAATCCACTGATTATTTGTGTATTTCCGGCCCGATTTTCCAGCAATCCTGTCCAATTTACTGTCACAAAATTCCGATTTCAGCACCTCATTAAATTGCCCCTCATTCCAAGGGTAATCCATGATTTCTCAAGTTCTATCTCCCTCTTAATGTTCTAAATTTTTATTCTGTCAAAAATCACTATTCTACCGATAATAATTCGGTAATAAATATCCTTTAAGCTAACCTTTGTACATCCAAAGTGGGAAATAATTTTATAAATTAGGATAATATGTCACATAATTATCCATATTTTCCTTGAATTTTTGAGGCCCTCTATATATTTTATATAATGGAAATTGGCTAATTTTCCTTAATTAGCCAAAAATTCCAATAATTACATATAATTCCTGATAAATTATTTTTAATCTCATATTCATCTTCTAAGCCTCAAACATTATTCTGTACCCTCCTATTTTTCATAATTTTCTGGGAATTTTTCAGGAAAATTTGGACATTATTTCCAATACGCCTTTCTAACTGATCTTTCAGAAATGACCGTTATGTCCCTATCCTGATTTTTCCTCATTAGCCTGGATCCTCTACCAGTCTACTATACTACTTGCCTTAGTCAGTCACAAATCATTTCATCAGTTAGAATAAAATTATCAGGGTGTGACAAAGCTCAAAATTCAACACTAAATAATCCAATACACAAGACAATCATCCAGAATGATCAACATTAATCAAAATAGTTCAACCCAATTTACAAATCCGAAAGACATAGAATTCATAAACCAAAGAACTAGAACTTAAGATGAAGCAACTCCATGATAAACCTTGTCGCTAGGTAATCAAAGTTTTACTAGGGAAAATGCAGCAAGTGAGGCACTACCTAGGTCATTCTTCACAAGGAGCCTTAAGTTGTATTTCAATTCTTAACAATTCACTATTAATTATCAAATTACCAAGATGAGAGCTTTAGTTCAGAAAAAGAGAAATCAAAACAAGAAACAAATCTAATGAAAGGTAAATTGCAAATGAGATTCAGATGAGAGATAGTAGTTCCCCTAGCAATTTATCCAACCTTCCTTGTTCAATCTTATAATTTGGAGTCTCTTAGTGTCAATTAAATGGATAGATTCAGCTACTGCTCAAATCTCTCTTAACATAGATCAGAAACAACTATCTTACTAGATTCATTATTTTGATCTATGAGAAGGAAAATCAATTGACAAGAACACTTGAGAAGCAAGTTGCAATTCTCTAAGAATGACCACAACTGTGAATCATCAATATATTCAACCAAAATTCAGATTTACAGAACAACAGTCCAAGTAAAACGAATTGGATTTACAAATCAACAGAGAATCCTCTATTCAACTGAACTAAAGGACACAACTCACATCTGAATGTTCAATCAGATCTAAATTCCAAGAAACATAAATCTAATCACTCAATCTTCATTCTAATCACAATTGTTCAACTGAAACAAATGACTCTTAGAATAGAAGGTAGAAAATAGATCTGAAATGACTCCCTGTTTAGCTCCATGAACTCAGGTCAGCTTCATTGCTAGAAGAACTTGGAAATTCAGCTACTCATACTCTGGATTAGGGTAGAAACAGCAAGAATTGATGAAAGATCCATGGTTGATCGGTGGAAATTGATGGAATTGGACGAAAATGGAAGAGAGAAATGAGAGAGGGCGGAGAGAGCAAGAAAATCGCGTTGGAGGGAGAATGGGTAACTGAAAATCTGCTCCTCCGTTGAAGCGCGCGACTTCAGCTTTTAAATCTGGAAATTTCGGTCATCCGCCACGGCGCCTCAGTCAATCCGCGGCTCCTGTCCTGTACGGCGTCGTTTTGATTAATGATCCTGAGCTTCATGAAAACCTCCGTCCGCCGTGGCGCCTTAGTCCATCCGCCGCGGCGCTTTTCACCGAGAGTACCTTGGAAATCCGCCGTGGCGCCTTCCCAAATCAGCCGTGGCGCCTTAGACAGAATGGCGAAAATGCTACTGAAACTTCCTGAAATTCATGCCAAAGCAGGGATCAAAAGTACACACAAATAAAATCATGTAAAAACATGTAAAAACACTTGCAAAACCTCATAATTCTTCTCACCAACTCTTATACACAATGGAACCTAATTATGCCCAAAGTATGTAAATATAGATCGCAAAAGTATGTGTTTAGGGCTAGAAATGTATGTAAATAATGAGACTTATCAACTCCCCCACACTTAGCTTTTGCACTCCTGGGCAAATCAAGTCTAAACATATTGTGAAAGAGAAGGATGCGAGAAAGGAATAAGCAAGCTCAAAAGTTCAGGTTACAACTGCAACCAACAATGATTCTTCAACCAATATCCATCCATGGAACATTCTAATGCAAGAAATCAAGCAATGATATGTAATTTAATCCAAGTGAATAAGATATAGAAGACCACACAAGGGAATTAGTGTATCACTCAACTAACAAGTATCAAAGGTTCTTTCACTCAATTCACTTATTCAAATGCTCTACCATATGCTTGTAATAGCTCTACCTCTCCACCACTTAAATACATAAGTACTCAAGAATCAAGAGGACTTTTGTGGCTTGTAATGTAAGGGATGAGAAGAAATGCACAAGGATGCATAGAAGGATAGAGATAATATGTGAATCAATGTGTAGAATTCAATAGCATTAGTAATATTCAATTGAGGATTTGACTTCTTGATCTTGAAGTCTAAAGCTATAAAGGTGCTTTTATTCCCACTTTCTTTTCTTTTCTTGCCTTTTATTTCTTTTCAACTTTTCTATTCTCTTTCTCTTTTTGTTTTTTTTTTCTTTTTTTTTTTCTTTCTTTTACATTCGCATGTTTCTTCTTTTCTTTGTTGTTTTTTTTTTCTTTTAAGTTCAAGTATGCATCTCCTCATATCAATCCATCAATTGAATCCATCAAAATGCTAGTGAATTCTAAAAGGAATTAATGAAATGAAATATGCATCCTTGTAGGAAAGAGGTTTTATAAATGAGAGTGAAATGAATGGAAAAATTCAGCTAAAAAGGCTCAAATGGGTAACAAGGGATAAATCATGCAGGGGTTGGCCATTTGGTCTAAGTAGCTAAATTGAATGAATGCCTCAATCATGTTCAAGAATACTAATGTTACATGTGGTCTTGATTAAGAACTAAGACAAGTTCTAGAGAGTATAAGAACTAAGTGAATGCACACACCAGAAATGAATATAAAGGCTCAAAGAATCCTTCCAACTAGGCTTGTCTTCCATATTCATTCACCTCAGGTAAAGAACACATCATGCTTAATCTCTATGCATTAGAAAATTTCACTTCAAGATATTAATTTCTAAATCAAATCAGTCACAAATGTAACATTAGAAATCCTGAAGCAAGCTTAAACCTTCAAAAAGTTTTTGAAAACTGAGGTTCTTCTACAAAAGACACAGAACACACAAAAACACAACATTCACTCCCCCACACTTGATCCTTGCATTGCCCTCAATGCAAATTTGAACAAAAGATAGCAAGGAAAATTGGTAAGGGAAGGAATGGAAAGAAACAACAGAACACTTCAAAACAAACTAAAAACAACCTACACTTGCTACTAGTTATGCCCTCCCCCACACTTGCTCAAAAATGGAGTTCAAGAATGATAATAATCAAATAAACACAGACTAAAGTGTGTAGGAAGGGAACAACCTGGAATTATGGTGGATCAAAATTCTCCTTGTAAATTTTGAGCAGGTGACCATTGACCTTGAAAGTCTTACTGCTCTTCTCATCTAGCAGCTCTATCATGCCAAATTTGTGAACTTTAGTGACCAAGTATGGTCCTTCCCATCTAGTGCTCAACTTCCCAGGTTTAAATGTGAATCGTGCTTTATACAGCAACACTTTATCTCCAACCTTGAAAGTCTTCCTTAGGATTTGCTTGTCATGAATCATCTTTGTCTTCTCCTTATAGAACCTGGAATTTTCATATGCTTCGAGTCTCAACTCTTCAAGTTCCTGCAATTGCAATAATCTTTCCATACCAGCAGAATCAAAATCAAGGTTACATGCTTTTACAGCCCAAAGAGACTTATGTTCAATCTCAACCGGTAGGTGACACATCTTACCATAAACCAATCTGTAAGGAGACATGCCTATTGGGGTTTTAAATGCAGTTCTATATGCCCACAAAGCATCATCTAATCTGGCACTCCAATCCTTCCTAGATGGTTTAACTATTCGTTCCAACACCTTCTTGATTTCTCTATTTGCATTTTCAGCTTGCCCATTACTTTGGGGATGATAAGGTGTGGATGTCTTATGTGTCACACCATACTTGGTGAATAACCCTTGTAGCAATTTATTACAAAAATGAGTGCCATTATCACTAACTACTGCTCTAGGAATGCCAAATCTAGAAAAGATGTTATTTTTCAGAAATTTTAAAACAGTAGCAGCATCATTCTTTTTGGTTGCTATGGCCTCTACCCATCTTGAAAGGTAATCAACTGCAAGAAGAATGTATGTAAAACCCATAGAAGGAAGAAAGGGGCCCATAAAATCAATACCCCATACTTCAAACACCTCACAGAAAAGCATTGGGTGTTGGGGTAATTCATGTTTCTTAGTTAGGCCACCAAATCTTTGACAAATGTCACAATTCTTGCAATACTCATAAGAGTCTTTAAAGAGTGATGGCCAATACAAACCAGCTTCCAATATTTTTCTTGCAGTCTTGTTAGCACTAAAATGACCTCCACAAGTTTGAGAGTGGCAAGCATGCAGGATGTCTTGAAATTCTTCATTTGGTACACATCTCCGAATGATTTGGTCGCTGCATACCTTCCAAAGGATTGGAGGATCCCAAATGTAGTGCTTAGACTCACTCTTAATCTTCTGCATCTGAAAATGAGACAAAGAGGGGGAATTAGACCAGCAACTAAAAAGTTGACAATAATACCAAGGTTCCAAGAGAGACAGGCAGAAACAGAACAATCCTTAAACTCATCACAAACAGAATCTGAACCGATTACTCCCCTTGTAGTTTCTGGTAAGCGACTTAGATGGTCAGCCACCACATTTTCTGCTCCAGGTTTGTCTTTGATGTCAATGTCAAACTCTTGGATCAACAACATCCACCTTAAGAGCCTCGGTTTGGATTGTGGCTTGCTGAAAAGATACTTGACAGCAGAATGATCAGTGAAAACAGTAACCTTAGAGTTAATTAGGTAAGGCCTAAACTTGTCTAATGCAAAAACAATAGAAAAGAGCTCCTTTTCAGTAGTTGTGTAATTAGTTTGAGCCTTATCTAGAGTCTTTGAAGCATAAGCAATAACCTTGGAAACCTTACCATCCTTTTGTCCCAAAACTGCACCCACTGCATTATTAGAGGCATCACAACACAATTCAAATGGTAAATTCCAATTAGGGCAAGTCAAAATAGGTGGAGAAGTCAATCTGGATTTAATCTCATCAAAAGACATCTTACATTCATCAGTGAAATCAAAGGAAGCATCTTTTTGCAGCAATTTAGACATTGGAAAAGTCACTTTACTAAAATCTTTTATGAATCTTCTATAAAATCCAGCATGGCCTAGGAAAGATCTAAGCTCCTTAAGATTTGTTGGATAGGGTAGAGAGGAAATTACTTCAACCTTTGCTTTGTCTACCTCTATTCCCTTTTCAGAAATTAGGTGACCTAGAACTATTCCTTGTTGAACCATAAAGTGACATTTTTCAAAATTCAGAATAAGATCCTTTTCAACACATTTTGATAGAGCTTTTTCCAAATTCACTAAGCATTCATCAAAATTATTTCCATAGATGGTAAAGTCATCCATAAACACCTCAATTCCATTCTCTAGCAAATCACTAAATATGGATAGCATACACCTTTGGAATGTGCCCGGTGCATTGCAAAGTCCAAATGGCATTCTTCTATATGCAAATGTGCCAAAGGGACAAGTGAATGTAGTCTTCTCTTGATCTTGAGGTGCAATGGGAACCTGAAAATAGCCACTGAAACCATCAAGGAAACAATAGTGAGATTTACAAGCTAATCTTTCAAGCATTTGATCTATAAAGGGTAGAGGAAAATGATCTTTTCTTGTAGAATCATTAAGTTTCCTATAATCAATGCAAACACGCCAAGAATTCTGGATTCTAGTGGGGATTAATTCATTTTTTTCATTCCTAACCACAGTGATCCCACTTTTCTTAGGAACAACCTGAACTGGACTTACCCACTCACTATCTGAAATAGGGTATATGATACCAGCACTAAGCAGCTTTGTTACTTCCTTTTTAACAACATCAAGTATGAGTGGGTTAAGTCTTCTTTGAGGTTGCCTTATGGGCTTTGCATTTTCATTTAACAATATTCTATGAGTGCAAATTGAAGCATTAATACCAGGAATATCTGCTAAAGACCACCCAATTGCACTTTTATACCTTTTCAAAACAGCAAGTAATTGAGATTCCTCAATATCAGTTAAAGAGTTAGAGATTATCACCGGGAGTCTTTCATTTTCAGCTAAAAATGCATATTTCAGTGTTGATGGTAAGGGTTTAAGCTCCAATTCAGGAGGTTGAACTACTGAGGGTATCAGTTTCTTGAGCTCCAAGGTAGTGCAATTATTTCCAGATTGCTTCAAGGCTTCAATACCAAAAATTTCAGTTGTACATTCATCCTCATATGAGTAACTCTCCTTAGTTGGTCCCTGCAACAATGCATTTAAAACATTTGTAAATCCATGTGAAAACTCAAAGTTAGATGCAGAATAATCTTGGGGAATTCCAATTTCAGAAGTAAAATTAGATTGCAAAAGTGCACTCCCTATGCTACATATTTCAGCAAATTTGGTTGGTGTCATGCTTAATCTCCTAGGGTTGGGAGTAGCTGCACTTCGCATGATTTCCAAGAGGTGTTCCAGTTCTGCATGGTTAAAGAAATTAAGATCAAGTGACTTGTAAACAGGATTGGAATACAAAATGTGATAAGAATTTAAAGGCAAATCCTGTTGTTCAGAAGGTTCAGCTGCATGCTTCTTGAATGGAGGTTCATCCATGAGACTTGGGCTGGCCTTGCAATCATGAGTCTTGTGCCCTTCACCTTCCCCTTCTTGTATAGGAGTTGATTCACTCTCTTGTGTTGTTGAGAAATCTACAAGCAATCTTTTTGCAAGTTGTTCATCACTTGACAGTGTGGAATTAGCATCAATGGAAGACTTAATGGATGAAACTGAAGACAATTCACTCCAAGTGGAAAGCCAGCCATCAATTTTAGAATCAATGCTAGGCACATCATCAAGGTGTGAAGAAAAAGAAGATGAAGGAGAATATATGGAGGAGAAAGAGACGAAGGAATCTTCAGTATCATCATTGTTATCATGCTCAAAAATAGATTCACACTCATTTTCAAGTGACACATCAATCATATTAAGCCCTAACAGAGAATAATCCTCATGTGGATGTTTCATCATCTCATACATGTTAAATTGAATTTCTTGTCCACCAAATTCCATTTTTATAATCCCATCCTTCATGCAAATCATGGTGTTGGCAGTTCTTAGAAATGGTCTGCCCAAAATCAATGTGCTTTCACTTATGGCCTCATTAGTCATATCTAACACATAAAAATCAGCAGGAAATACAAGGTCTTTTACTTGAACCAAAATGTCTTCTAAGATTCCCTTGGGATTCCTAATAGACTTATCAGCTAGTTGCACTAAGACACTTGTAGGTTTCATGATTTCAACTCCTAAAGCATAATAAACAGAACTTGGCATCACATTGATAGCAGCACCCAAATCTAGTAAAGCTTTAGAAATATGAAACTTACCAATTTGACAAGGAATGGAGAAAGCTCCTGGATCTTGGCATTTCACAGGTAATTGAGCTTTAAAAAGGGCTGAAACATTAGGGCCAACTTGCACCAATTCATTAGTTTTAAACTTTCTTTTATTAGTGCAAATGTCTTTTAAGAATTTTGCATATTCAGGCACTTTCTTCAACAATTCCAGCAGAGGAATGTTAATTTCTACTTTACTAAAGAAATCTAAAACTTCTTTATTTTGCTTTTCTTTTGCAACCTTCTGCCCAAACATAAAAGCTTTAGGAAAAGGTAGATCTTTCAAGCTTACCTCCTTACCTTGACTTTCCGGTTTGTTGCTCTTGTGAGATCTTCAACTTTCCTTTGCTCAATCTTTCCATTGTCCTGGTTAGGATCTGCAATTCTTGAAGAAGATTGCTCCAAGTCCTCTCTCAATGGTGTTTCATGGACTCCTTTATCATCCATAGTTGAAGGGTCGGCTTCAGTTGTGCAACCTTCAGTAGTTGCACTTCTACATCCGGTTTCTTTTCTTGCTTGCAGAAGTTGCTTCTCTCTTAAGCTTTCAGATTCCACACTTGGTGGTTTCTTTTCATGAGTAGAATTCCCTTTAGTGTAATGATCTTCATCCAAGTCAGATTCTTCATCATTCTCATTGAATGTCACCTTTCTTCCACTTCTCAAACTTATGGCATTCAATGACTTGGGATTAATCACAGTATTGGAAGGCAAAGCTCCACTTGTTTTTGCTTGAAGACTGCTGAAATTATCTGAAATTTGGGTAACAAAGTTAGCCAAGTTTGCTGTCTTAGTTTCCCATTGTTCAACCCTATTCTCTATAGCAGCCATTCTTGCATCAGATGCAGTGGTATGCTTATCAATTCTGTCCATTTGAGATGCCATAGCACTGAGATTAGCATTCATACTGTTCATGCTTTTCAACAAGAGAGACATGTCATCATTCCTTGAATTCCCAACTTCTTGAGTAGTTTGGGAAGGAACCATAACTTGTTCTGAATGTTGACGTTGCTGGAACCTATTCTGCATGAATCTCTCCTTGTTGTTCTCTCCTCCTCCCCATCTAAAATTGGGATGATCCTTCCATCCTTCGTTATAAGTGTTGGAGAAAGGGTTCCTTTGCTGATATTGACCGGCTCTTTGTTGATACATGGCTGACACTTCTTCAAATTGAGAAGGGCAAGATTCAGTACAATGCATCATAGAACCACAGGAGTCACAAGAGGGAGCTACCAAGGCTTGAGATGTTCCCATAGCACCACATTGTTTAGTTGACAAGAGTTGCTCCATCCTAGTCATTCTCTTGTCCATCCTTTCTGATAAGGCAGCAAATTGAGAGTCTAAGTTAGTAGGATTTGACCTTAAAATTTCATTGACAGATTGGTTATCCCTTGTGCTGAATTGCTGATTATTGTTGGCCATCTTCTCCAATAATTCCCAAGCATTGTGAGGAGTCAAATCAAATAGTGAACCATGGGCTGCAGCATCTATTGTGTTCTTGTGATGAGATAGCAAGCCCTCATAGAAATATTGAACTAGATTAGACTTGCTGATTTGATGATTTGGACATTTAGAAAGCATAGCTAGAAATCTTGTCCAATACTCATACAAGGTCTCTCTACTATCTTGTTGAACTCCATAGATTGCCTTCCTCAATTTAGATGTCCTTGATGCAGGAAAGTACTTCTCTAAAAAGGCCTTCTTAAGTTGCTCCCATGTAAGTGTTGTGAAGTGCTGAGGTAGGCTTTGCAACCATTCTTTGGCATTTCCTTCTAATGTGAAGTGGAAAGCTCTCCTTAGCACATCTTCCAATTGAGCACCATGGGGCTTCATAGAGGAACAAACCGCATGCATATTCTGAAGGTGCCTATATGGATCATCCCCTGCAAGACCAAGGAATCTTGGTAAGGCATTAATCAAGGTACCTTTAAGTTCAAAATCAGCTTCAAAGTTATAAAAACCACATGGATCACAGTTCACACTTGAGTTATTAATTTCTCTAATGCTCCTATTCTCCTCATCTCTATTCAATTGAATATTAGCATTATGGAGAACATTTTCAGCTTGCCTTTCATTTTGAGGTCTATTTGTAGCATCACCTCTCTCAGTTTGGGCATTGTTATTATTTTGATCCATCACAAAATGATTGTCTATAAACCCTCCTAAAGTAGATTCGGATTCTGAGGAAGAGTAAGATTCAACTTGAGGAAGAGAGTCACTCACTATAGGTTGCTTACTCAGCTATTTGTTTGGTTTTCTTGATTTGCCTAAGAGTTCTATTGATTTCCCAATCAAAAGGTAAAAGACCTTTATCCTGGGACATGCAACTAAAGAACACTAGAATAGACTAATAAAATAAATGTGAAAAAGCAATTAGACAAAAGACAGAAGTCAAAGAGAGAACAAAAAGCTAAGAAGGGATCAGGTGAAATCCGCCGCGGCCTCTGGTGCAATCCGCCGCGGCTCTTTTTGCAGGATTGATTCTGTGAAATCCGCTGCGGCGCCTGATGCTATCCGCCGCGGCGCCTGGTACTGATAAACTAGATGGACGAATTCTGCAGCAGCTTCTGACACTGTTCACACCTTCACTCCTGCAAATTGAACCCCTTAACACAATGGTATTAGTTTGTCAACAAGAAAATTATCTCAAAAGCATAAAAACAACCAACCATCATTAGGTTAAATGGAAGAACAATTAAAAGGGAAAAGGTTGCTACAGCAAGGATTCAAACAATTCACACCCTACTCAATTGTGTTAACTCCTTGACAACCTATGGAATGAATTTAAAACACAGCAAAAAGGGAAACTACTTAACAACAAAGCACAAAAGTGAACATGCAGCACAACTCAAAAACACTAAAGCTACTTTTTCTGAAGTTTTGTGTTTTCAAACATAAGAATTTTCTTGGCACACCAGTGAATTGCTCAGAACCTCAACAAGTAAGGTTCCCCGGCAACGGTGCCAATTTGATAAACCTTGTCGCTAGGTAATCAAAGTTTTACTAGGGAAAATGCAGCAAGTGAGGCACTACCTAGGTCATTCTTCACAAGGAGCCTTAAGTTGTATTTCAATTCTTAACAATTCACTATTAATTATCAAATTACCAAGATGAGAGCTTTAGTTCAGAAAAAGAGAAATCAAAACAAGAAACAAATCTAATGAAAGGTAAATTGCAAATGAGATTCAGATGAGAGATAGTAGTTCCCCTAGCAATTTATCCAACCTTCCTTGTTCAATCTTATAATTTGGAGTCTCTTAGTGTCAATTAAATGGGTAGATTCAGTTACTGCTCAAATCTCTCTTAACATAGATCAGAAACAATTATCTTACTAGATTCATTATTTTGATCTATGAGAAGGAAAATCAATTGGCAAGAACACTTGAGAAGCAAGTTGCAATTCTCTAAGAATGACCACAACTGTGAATCATCAATATATTCAACCAAAATTCAGATTTACAGAACAACAGTCCAAGTAAAACGAATTGGATTTACAAATCAACAGAGAATCCTCTATTCAACTGAACTAAAGGACACAACTCACATCTGAATGTTCAATCAGATCTAAATTCCAAGAAACATAAATCTAATCACTCAATCTTCATTCTAATCACAATTGTTCAACTGAAACAAATGACTCTTAGAATAGAAGGTAGAAAATAGATCTGAAATGACTCCCTGTTTGCTCCATGAACTCAGGTCAGCTTCATTGCTAGAAGAACTTGGAAATTCAGCTACTCATACTCTGGATTAGGGTAGAAACAACAAGAATTGATGAAAGATCCATGGTTGATCGGTGGAAATTGATGGAATTGGACGAAAATGGAAGAGAGAAATGAGAGAGGGCGGAGAAAGCAAGAAGATCGCGTTGGAGGGAGAATGGGTAACTGAAAATCTGCTCCTCCGTTGAAGCGCGCGACTTCAGCTTTTAAATCTGGAAATTTCGGTCATCCGCCGCGGCGCCTCAGTCAATCCGCCGCGGCTCCTGTCCTGTACGGCGTCGTTTTGATTAATGATCCTGAGCTTCATGAAAACCTCCGTCCGCCGTGGCGCCTTAGTCCATCCGCCGCGGCGCTTTTCACCGAGAGTACCTTTGAAATCCGCCGTGGCGCCTTCCCAAATCAGCCGTGGCGCCTTAGACAGAATGGCGAAAATGCTACTGAAACTTCCTGAAATTCATGCCAAAGCAGGGATCAAAAGTACACACAAATAAAATCATGTAAAAACATGTAAAAACACTTGCAAAACCTCATAATTCTTCTCACCAACTCTTATACACAATGGAACCTAATTATGCCCAAAGTATGTAAATATAGATCGCAAAAGTATGTGTTTAGGGCTAGAAATGTATGTAAATAATGAGACTTATCACTCCCCTTTGAAGCTCTTGGAACTCATGCTCCTTCCACCATATTCAAGAGTTGAGAAGCTTAGCTAGTCATAACTCTTGAACCAACTCCAACTAGGTATTGTTCTTCAGCCATGGCAGCAGCAGATGGAAGAAATGGAAATGGGATTAGGGTTTCTGAGGTGGAAATGAGAGAAGAGGATGAAAGATACGTTGGTGGTGGCTGAATAATGGTCATCTCCTCTCATCATACCCAAAATAGGGTTTCTAACCCGAAACTTACGTGCATGGGTCGGTTTCTGGGCATGGGTAGGTCAAAATTTCTCGAAATGGTCGGGTCTGAGATTTGCTGCTTCGAGAGGTTCGCCGCGGCGAAACATGGCAGAGACCTTTTTCTTCACGAATGAGTTTTCGCCGCGGCGAAATAAGATGTTGGCCGCGGTGAACTTTGGCAGAGGATCCTTTCCTGCTTCTTTTGCCTTGAGTTCTTCAATTCTGGCCCCAAATCTTTAGTGTCCTATAATAAAAAAGTAACAAATTGAAGTATCAATTGTCCTAGAAGTCAATTGAATCCAATTAACAACCAATTATGACAATTTAATCCTCAAAATGACACTAACTTAAAGTAAGAACTATAAATCTAAATTAAGCACAATTTTCATTAAAAAGGACCAGAAAGTATAACAAAATCATGGATAATGATATGAAAAGAAACTAATATCTTGAGCTCAATCAGTCATCATTGACCCTTCATTCATTATCATCTAGTCTTTGTCCCTCTTGGTTCACTATCCCTTAAGGATCTCTATCTCTATTCAGGGATTTGAACAAACCTCAAACATCTCATCCTGTTACCTTGCCTCTATTAAGGTCACATCGATTACTTAAGGTATAGGTCAACATTCAATTCTCTTGCTAGGGCATTGACTTACACCTCTAACTGGCTTACTGTACCCTTAACCAATCATTTCTATGGTCACATACTAAGGCAATTCATTGGTGGTTTGAAGAACAAAGTTGTGCTTTAAGAGATTAGAGTAAATGTTAGTTGGAAACCTTTTCTAAAATGCTTGGTGCTTAATCATTTCATATCTTTTCATCTCATCTTATTTCGATTATCTCTTTCAATCATTATAACCTTAAAAGTCCTCTTGATCATTGCATTCATGCATTAAAAGTGAAGAGATAGGATTTTAACAAGCTTATGGTAAAGTGTTGATTAAGTGGATTTGAGAGAGAATTACCCTAAACTAGTGAGTGGAGTGAAATAGTTTATATCTTGAGTGTTTTCTCTTTTGTTCATTCCCATTGCATTAACTGTGCTCTACTTTAATCCCTTCTCATTAAATTAGATCACTATGATTGCTTGTTTAAAGAGTTGGATTAATGGCACTACCGCTTTCTTACTTTGAATTCATATGGGTTCCCATTTGTATCAATACTATTCTCTTGCTTTAGTTTTATTTTGCCTTTGTCCAAGAGTACAAAGGTTTAAGTGTAGGGGATTTGATTGAACCCAATTCTTCTATGTTATCTCATATCATTTTAAGGGTATTTATCATAGATTTTGGCTCCTTTTGATGATAATTATGCTTAATTTAGATTAAGAATCCTTACTTTGAGTTAGTGTCTTTTTAAGGTTAAAATTGTCATAATTGGTTATTAATTGTATTCAATTCATTTCTAGGACAATTGATGCTTCAAATTGTTACTTTTTATTGTAGGACACTTGAGAATTAGAGCCAAGATTGAAGACCAAAGCGTTACACAACATGAGAGTTTCCAAGAAAATACTGTGCGGTGGTAAAAAGTCTGAAAATGTGCATCAGTGACTATTCTGGAATAGTTTGCCGGGGCAAACTTTTGAATTCGCTGCGGCAAACTCTCAACATTTCACTAAAATTCTTCTCTGGAATAGTTCACCGCGGCAAACTCTCTCGTATCAGTAACGTCAGATTCGAATCCAGAACACAAAAATAGACCCTTTACTCATATGATCCGACCCAGATAGACCCCTAAAACCCTTAGAAACCCTATTTTCGAAGGAGAACTCCATTCTATCATCAAGAACACCTCTATTCTATCATCCTCTTACCTCTCCATCTCCATCTTCTTCCCCTTCCATTTCCTGCACTTTTTCTTCATCCCACCTCATTTCCTTCATCTCCTCACTGCTATGGTTGAAGATTTAACTCTGGTTGGAGCTGATTCCAAGGCTATGGTGAGCTAGGGTTTTCCAACTCTTGAAGATGGTGGAGAAGGGGAGTTTCAGTTTCAATCTTTAGTTTCTAGCTATGTATTTTTGATTTCCTATGTCTAGGATTTGTAAATTCTTAGTGAGATACTTTGGTTGATTCTATAATCATTAGTTAAAGACTTACATTTGTAGTTTGGATTGGTTAATGTTGAATTCTATTCTTCAATATATGTAGTCACATATATGTTTCCTTGTAACCCTCTTGATTCTCTCTCATCTTGCATGGTCATGTTTTGATGTTGAGTTGATTTTGGATTACAATGAACCAATTGCATCAATCAATCTTAAATTACACATTAGGGGAGCTTAATAATATTTTCATTAATGAAGTTCATTGATTTAAACATTGGACTCAATGAGTTATTGAGGTTGTTATTAAGAAAACCTAATGGATTTGTGAAACTCTCAATATCTTAAGTGAACCATGTTTGCCATCAAAACCATTTTCAAAAGATTTCCTATCATTCATTTCCATTCCACCATCATTATTCAAAAATACCAAAAATATAGTATCATAGGTTTGTTTTCATTGCATGTAGTTTAGGCATCATTTATTTAAATGCTAAAAACCCACAAACCCCTTTTCATTACATCGCATGGCATTTAGTCTATCTTAGGTAATTAATAAAGGCTCCTAAAAGTGAAACGACCAGAGTTTGCACTATACTACATAACTTGGATTTATTTTTAATTGAGAACCCCAAGGCGAACGACAAAAGGTCCTCGTCAATTACATAGCAGGCATTAATCATTAAAACATCTCTGCTGTGTGACATTCTAGTCAGGCACCTTTAACCAATCACCCAAGGCTTAGGTTGTCACCCTGCTTCCCTCTTAGGATCTGGACTCCTATCCCTTACTGGCTTACCATACTCTTAGCCATTACCCTCTAGAGATGTCTTTCAATTTTGACTCATTTCCTGGTCAAGCTCTCTCAGCTCAACTATTCTTCTCCTGAGGGGGAGTCTCTTAGCAGCGACTACCTATCTCTCAGGTTACTCTCTATCATTTCTTATTTCTCTTCTATGTCTATTTCCCTCGGAGAAAACACCTTAATATCTTAACCTCAGTTGGACCAATCTTAGTAACTGATTACTTTTATAATTTAGGTTTTCTCTCATACCGGGCTTTGCTTGAACCAATACTGTAACATCTAAACTTTTGGGCCTAGAAGTACTAGAAATAGCCTGAATTGGATAAGCTACTAGACCCCTTTTTGGGCAGAAGTCCCAAAGATGAGAAAAGAAGGCAAAGCAGTTTCAGGGACTAAACTGTAAAGTAAAAGTTTTTCAAGGGCTTCAGTATAATCAAGGTCAGAGACTCCAGTAAAGTCTCGAAGGCCTAGAGAGAGAAAAGAGACTAGATATAGGCCAAAGATTAAGCTAGAAGCCTCAAAGAGAGGATTATATGAAGTTAAGTCCAAGAAGGGTCTAAACTGTAAATTTAGAAAGTTTTGACCAGCAGGGATAAAAATGGAAGAGTATACAAAGAATTCCAAGAAAATCATAAAAAATGGGAAATAATATTCTGTGAAGAGAAAAGACGAAAATACCCCTGAGACAGCTTAAATGGAATTTATGAGGTTATTGCCGGTAAAAAGTATATCATTTGAGGTAATTATTTGAGATAGCAAGAGACCTCAAAAATATACACAAAAGTGAGATTAAATGGTTGAAAGGTTGTACTAATTTATAAAATTAGTCCCGCAACCAAAAGGCCAGTTGAGTGGCTTTAATAAATTAAAGAGCCGGTTTTGCCGATAAAAGGGCATTTTGGTAAACGAATTTTTATGCAAGGTTTAAAGGAAGTGTTATGGCCTAAAAAAAATTCATAGATATTCTCTAGAATTAAAGGGAATTTATGGAGCAGACAGAAGAATTTTCTGAGCTCCGAAAGGCTATAAAGGAAGCCGGAGAAACGTGGGCCAAGTAAATTCGGAGGAATAAAGTTTGATCCAACTGCTAGGATCTAATCTCCCATCTCCTCCACCACTTTTATGACACTTGGCATCTTCTAGAAGGTTGAGGTAAGCATGATGCAAGAAGATGATGCAATGATGATGTAAAAGTCAACTTGAAGTTCCAAAACTGCCCTTACCCTTTCTATTAGCCACCAAGGGCATTTTGGTCAATTCAAGCCAAATTTTTGGCTATAAATAGGCACTCCCTCCCCTCATATTTCAGCCAAGCAAGGAACCATAGGGAAAACTCTGCTGCCCTTGCATCTAGAGAGAGAAAGAGCTATTTCTAGTGAGAGAAAGTTCACCTAAGTTCAAGCTTCAAGATTAAGGTATGTGGTGGCTGTACTATCTGATTTGATACCTATTTCGAATTAGTTACTTTGTGTATCTGATTCTGAAATTTTTCATGCCTAAAGTACATTCTGTAAGCTTTAAATCCATGGATAGAACACTTCATTTGGATGTGTGTACAATTTATGGTGATTTTTCAAAGTTAGGGTTTGAAATCTGGAAACAGTGTTGAACTTTTGAAAGAGTTTCAAGTTTCGTACAATTTCGGTACTGTTTGGCATAGAATTGGTTCCTAAAACTATTTTTCCTTTAAATTTAACTTAAGGATATTTTAGTGAGACTTGGAATCACTTAATTTGGACTTTTCTAGATTTAATTATGAATTTTCAAAGTTGAGTAAAAATTCTGGAGTTTCTGCGTGAACAGTACCCGCGAACCAATATTTCCAGATTTGGTATTCTTGAATCTAAGGCCATCTAAAGTGGTCCTAATTGACAACAAATAGATCTTAAGAATGGAAAATGATAAGATTTATATTAGAAAAGTTAGAAAGAAAACCCTAAGACTAAGAGAAAGGGTTGAGGTTCAAGAAAGCTTGTCTTGAACTTTATGTAATCTAATGGTCCTAATGGATTGTGTGATCATTATGGTTATGGTTAGGACCTTTGGAACATCCAAGAGGATGTTTGGTGATGTTGACCAAATGCCTACATAATTGGAAAGTCAAGGGAGTCAAAGGAAAAGTAAGAGGAAAGCTTGAGGCGCAAGGTAGTGAACTTACCCTTTATATGCTTGACATGGTATGCTCATGTGTTGGTTTGTATTTGTTGTTTGAATGATATTGTGACATGATGATTGTTACTGGAAATTCTGTTTTTAATATGTTCCCATGGCCATGCATTTTTATACCAAGCATAAAGCATGATGGCATGTCACTAGTTAACTTAAGTTTATGAAAAACTACATACCATACACTAGCATCCATCTTGTGCATGTATGTGGTAATGTTTGCTACTGAGATTCTTCCAAATCTCACCCCTTCATAACCAATCATTTAGGTCAATCAATGATGGGCACTAATGGCATGAGAAGCAAGGAGAAGAAGTGGAGAATTATTGATGCTAATGATTTATACTAATATTCAATGTATAATTCTCCTATGTTATAATTATGTTGTGAATGCCATGTATTTAATTATAAAGCTTATGGCATGTATAGGAATGTATGAGCATTAATGGGAAAAAGCAAGCCCATGTTAGGTATGCCAAAGAAATAAAAAGAATTAAAGTAAAGAGATGTTAAGGGATAAAACGTAGGTCATGGAGCAGTTAGTTTCAAGCTTTAGTTTGACCTATCATATGAATAAGTTAAGCTACAAACTTTGGTATACTTATAGTGCACATCCCAAGCTTTAAAATGATTAGTGAATCACCTCATTTGGATGTGTATACAAAGAGATATGAATTTTCAAAGTTAAGGCGGAGAATCTGGAAAGTCCAGATTTTACCAAACGAATAGTAATCTTAATCCAATAAACTGTACGTTTTCAGTGAGGGTGAGTTCAGTTGAATATTTTTCACTTAAAGAGCATTGAAAGAGCTTCCTGTAGAATTTTGGAACACCTCCATGTAATTTTTTTAGAATTAGTTATGATTTTTCAAAGTTAGACCTGTAATCTGAAAATTGGACAGTGAATAGTAATTTTTCGAAAATTAACGTCCAAATTGAAATTTTTAAGTGTAAGACCATCCAATATGGGCTGGAATGGTTCTAAATAAATGCTAAGGTACTATATAAGTAAGGTGTGACAAATACTCTGCTTATACCTTGGTAAGAACCTCTACCAGAACTTCTGTTCTGTCTCAACACTTGTCAGAACCTTTGTTCTGTTTACATACTTGCCAGAACCTCTGCTCTGATACCAAAATGAAACCTCCTACCTTTAACTCCTCAGAGTACACATTCGTAAGCGATACAGTTCAAGCAGATTATGATGCAAGCCCGAGGATTTAAAATTCAACATAATTACTCGGGTTACTATTCACTGTTCAACTTCCAGATTACAGGCCCAACTTTAAAAATTCATAACTAATTCCATAAAAATCATATTTGGTTGATCTAAAATTCTACAGAAAGCTATTTTAATGTTCTTTAAGAGAAAACTATCCAATTGGACTTATCCTTGCCCAATTCGTACAGTTTAATCAATAAATATATTAATATTTATTTTGTAAAATTTGGAACTTTCAGATTTTGTACCTCAAATTTGGAAATTCATATCTCCTAGTGTGTACATTGAATTGAGGTGATCTACCTCTTAGTTTAAAGCTTGGGATGTGTAATATGATTCTACCAAATGTCATGACTAAACTCATTCGTTTGATAGGTCAAACTGGAGCTACAAACTCACTGCTCTAGGACCTACGTTTTATCTCTTGACATCCCTTTACTTTAATTTTTTTTATTTCTTTGGCATACATGACATGGGCTTACTCTTTCCCATTCATGCTCATACACTTTCATTCATGCCATAAATATTATAATTAAATACGTGGCATCATTGACATCCATAACATAAATTACATAATAAGAGAATTACACATTGAATAATAATATCATTCATTAACATGAACAATTCTCCACTTTCTTCTCCTTGCTTCTTATGCCATTATTGCCCATTGATGATTGACCTGAATGGTTGGTTAGGGAGGGGTGAGATTCAAGGAAATCTCAGTAGCAAACAATACCATATTAATTATGCTAGATGGATGCTAATGCACTACACGCAACTTATTTATTCTCTTGTTAATTAGTGACATATTGGCATACTCAAAGCTAACTTCTTGATACATGGCCATGGAGACATAATCTACTCATCATGAATAGCAATTACAGCAGCTAAAACATGTCACAATAACATTTAATAACATGTACATAGCAACACACAAGCATACAACATCAAGCAATGACAATAGGTAAGTTCACTACCTTGCAACTTAAGCTTTCCTCTTACTTTTCCTTTGACTCCCTTGACTTTCAAACCATGTGGGCATTCGGTCAACATTACCAAACATCCTCTTGGATGTTCCAAGGTCTTAAACATAGTCACAATGATCATACAATCCATTAGAACCACTAGATTACATAATGTTCAAGACTGGCTCTCTTGAACCTCAACCCTTTCTCTTGCTTTTAGGGTTTTCTTTTTAGCTTTTCTAACATAAATCTCATCATTTCCCATCCTTAAGATCCATTTCTTGTCAATTAAGACCACTTTAGATGGCCTTAGATTCAAGAAGATCAAATCTAAAAATTTTGCTTCGTGGGTACTGTTCATGTAGAAATTCCAGAATTTTTGCTCAACTTTGAAATTCATAATCAATTCTAGAAAAATAAAAATTGAGTGGTTCTAGGTCTCACTGAAAGCTCCTTAAGTTAAATTTAGATAAAAAATGATTTTAGGAATCAATTCTATTCTGAACAGTACCGGAATTGTACGGAACTCGACACTCTTCCAAAGGTTAAACACTGTTTCCAGATTTCAAACCCTAACTTTGAAAAATCACCATAAATTGTACACATATCCAAATAAAGTATTGTACCATAGATTTAAAGCTTATAGAGTGTACTTTAATTATACCAAATTTTAGAATTAGATACAAAGAGTAACTTATTCAAAATAGGTATCAAATCAAATGCTATAACCATCACAAACCTTGATCTTGAAGCTTAAACCTTGTTCCTTCTTCTTGGCCTTCACCCCTACGTTTTTCTCTAAATTTTGGTAGAGTTTTTCCTCTACAAATGGCTGCCAAAATGCTCTTCCAAGGTGGGGTATTTATAGCCAAAAATTTAGCTTGAATGGACCAAAATGCCCTTAGTGGCTAATAGAAAGGGTAAGGGCAATTTTGGAACTTTAAGTTGACTTTTACATCATCATTGCATCATCTTCTTACGTCGTCCTTACCTCATTCTTCTAGAAGGTGCTAGGTGTCAAAAAAGTAGTGGAGGAGAAGGGAGATTAGATCTTAGCCATTGGATCAAAACTTCATCCTTAAGTTTCCTTCAAATTTACTTGGCCCATGTTTCTTTGACTTTCTTTATGGCCTTCTACAGCTCAAAAAATTCTTCTATCTGCTCCATAAATTCCCTTTAATTCTAAAGAGTATCTATGAATTTTCTTAGGCCATAACACTTCCTTTAAGTCTTGCATAAAAATTCATTTACTAAAATACCCTTTTATTGGCAAAACCGGCTTTTTAATTTATTACAGCCATTCAACTGGCCTTTTGGTTGCAGGACTAATTTTATAAATTAGTACAACCTTTCAACCATTTAATCTCATTTTTTGTATACATTTTTGAGGTCTCTTGCTATTTCAAATGATTACCTAAAACTGTATACTTTTTACCAGCTATAACCTCATAAATTCCATTTAAGTTGCCTCAGGGGTATTTTCATCTTTTCTCTTCATAGAAGAGCCTTAGAATATTATTTCTCATTTTCTAGGATTTTTTTGGAATTCTCTGTATATTCTTCCAGTTTTATCCCTGTTGGTCATCACTTTCTAAATTTACGGTTTAGTCCCTGCTTGGACTTAACTTCATATAATCCTCTCTTTGAGGTTTCTAACTTAACCTTTGGCCTGTATCTAACCTCATTTCTCTCTCTGGGCCTTTGAGACTTTACTGGAGCCTCTAACTTGATTATAATTGAGCCCCTGAAAACTCTTACTTTACAATTTAGTCCCTAAAACTGCTTTGACTTCCTTTCTCATCTTTGGGACTTCTGCTCAAAAGGGGTCTAGTAGCCTATCCAATTCAGGCTATTTTTGGTACTTCTAGGCTCAAAAGTTCAGATGTTATAGTTCGGGTCTGGGTTGCTGATTTGACGGGTTCGCCGCAACAAAAGTGTATATGTTCGTCGCGGTGAACCTTATGAAACGTCCTGCCTTTAACCCCTCAGAGCACGCATTCGTAAGCGTTATGGTTCAACCAGATCATGACACAAGCCCATGGATTTAAAATTTCAACATAATTACTCAGGTTACTATTTACTGTTTAATTTTCAGATTACAGGTCCAACTTCAAAAATTGATAACTAATTCCATACAAATCGTATTGAGGTGATCTAAAATTCTACTAAAAGCTATTTCGATGCTCTTTAAGGAAAAAATATCCATTTACACTTATCCTTGACCAATTCGTACAGTTAAATCAATAGATATTACTACTCATTTCAAAAATCTGGAACTTCCAGATTTTGTGTGTCAACTTTGGAAATTTGTATCTCCTTGTGTACACATCCAATTGAGGTGATCTACCTCTCATTTTAAAGCTTGGGATGTTTATTATGAGTCTGCCAAATCTTGTGACTTGACTCCTTTGTTTGGTAGGTCAAACTAGAGCTACAACTCACTGCTCTAGGACATACGTTTTATCCCTTAACATCTCTTTACTTTAATTCTTTTTATTTCGTTCGCATACATAACATGGGATTTCTCTTTTCCATTCATACTCATACATTTCTATACATGCCATAAGCATTATAATTAAATACATGGCATCATTGACATCCATAACAATAATTACATAATAGGAGAATTACATATTGAATGATAATATCATTCATTAACATCAACAATTCTCCACTTTCTTCTCCTTGCTTCTCATGCCATTATTGCCCATTGATAATTGACCTATATGGTTGGTTAGGGAGGGGTGAGATTCGGGGGAATCTCAGTAGCAAACAATACCATATTAATCATGCTAGATGGATGGTAATGCACTACACGTAACTTGTTTATTCTATTGTTAATTAGTGACATATTAGCATACTCAAAGCTAACTTCTTGATGCATGGCCATAGAGACATAATCTACTCATCATGAATAACAATTACAGTAGCCAAAACATATCACAATAACATTCAATAACATGTACACGGCAACACACAAGCATACAACATCAAGCAATGACAATAGGTAAGTTCACTACCTTGCATCTCAAGATTTCCTCTTGCTTTTCCTTTGACTCCCTTGACTTTCCAACCATGTGGGCATTCGGTTAACATCACCAAAAATCCTCTTGGATGTTCCAAAGGTCCTAAATATAACCATAATGATCATATAATCCATTAGGACCACTAGATTATATAAAGCTTAAGACTATCTCTCTTGAACCTCAACCCTTTCTTAGTCTTAGGGTTTTCTTTCTAGCTTTTCTAAAATAAATCTCATCATTTCCCATCCTTATGATCCATTTCTTGTCAATTAGGACGACTTTAGATGGCCTTAGATTCAAAAATGTCAAATCTGGAAATTATGCTTCGTGGGTACTGTTCACGCAGGATCTCCAGAATTTTTGCTCAACTTTGACAATTCATAATTAATTCTAGAAAAATCAAAACTGAGTGATTCCAAGTCTCACTGAAAGCTCCTTAAGTTTAAAGGAAAAATAGTTTTAGGAACTAATTCTATGCTGAACAGTACCGGAATTGTACGGAACTCGAACTCTTCCAAAAGTTCAACACTGTTTTCAGATTTCAAACCCCAACTTTGAAAAATCACTATAAATCGTACACATATCCAAATGAAGTGTTCTACCCACGGATTTAAAGCTCACAGAGTGTACTTTAAGCATGCAAAATTTTAGAATGAGATATGCAAAGTAAATAATTCGAAATAGGTATCAAATCAGATGCTACAGCCACCACATACCTTGATCTTGAAGCTTGAACTTAGGTGGACTTTCTCTCATTAGAAATAGCTCTTTCTCTCTCTAGATGTAAGGGCAGCAGAGTTTACCCTATGGTTCCTTGCTTGGCTGAAATATGAGGGGAGGGAGTGCCTATTTATAGCCAAAATTTGGCTTGAATGGACTAAAATGCCCTTGGTGGCTAATAGAAAGGGTAAGGACAATTTTGGAATTTCAAGTTGACTTTTACATCATCATTGCATCATCTTCTTGCATCATGCTTACCTCATCCTTCTAGAAGATGCCAAGTGTCATGAAAGTGGTGGAGGAGATGGGAGATTAGATCCTAGCAGTTGGATCAAACTTAATTCCTCCGAATTTACTTGGCCCACATTTCTCTGGCTTCCTTTATGGCCTTCCGGAGCTCAGAAAATTCTTCTATCTACTCCATAAATTCTCTTTAATTCTCAAGAATATCCATGAATTTTTTTAGGCCACAACACTCCTTTAAACCTTGCATAAAAATTCATTTACTAAAATGCCCTTTTATCGACATAATTGGCTTTTTAATTTATTAAAGCCATTCCACTGGCCTTTTGGTTGCGGGACTAATTTGATAAATTAGTACAACTTTTCAACCATTTAATCTCATTTTTGTATACATTTTTGAGGTCTCTTGCTATTTCAAATAATTACCTCGAACAATGTACTTTTTACTGGCCATAACCTTATAAATTCCATTTAAGCTACCTCAGGGGTACTTTTATCTTTTCTCTTAACAGAAGAGCCTTAGAATATTATTTCCCATTTTCTAGGATTTTCTTGGAATTCTCTGTATACTCTTCCATTTTTACCCCTGTTGGTCATAACTTTCTGAATTTACGATTCAGTCCCTGCTTGGACTTAGCTTCATACAATTCTCTCTTTGAGGTTTCTAGCTTAACCGTTGGCCTGTAACTAGCCTCTTTTCTCTTTTGATTATACTTGAGCCCTTGAAAACTTTTACTTTGCAGTTTAGTCCCTGAAACTGCTTTGACTTTCTTTCTCATTTTTTGGACTTCTGCTCAAAAGGGGTCTGGTAGCCTATCCAATTCAGGCTATTTCTGGTACTTCTAGACCCAAAAGTTTGGATGTTACACCTTGGTCGAGAGAACTTCTACCGATGTAGTGTCTTCGCCACGTTCGTCACTGCGAAACCTGTCAGAGGCATCAATGCATCTTGTGTGCTGGACTTCCTTGATCTTCACTCTTGGCTCTTCTTCTTGAGTGTCCTAAAATAAAAAAAATGGTTTGAGGTATCGATTGTCCCAGAAATCAATTAAATCCAATTAATGAACAAATATGACAATTTTACCCACAAATAACACTAACTTAGTGTTAGGATTATAGTTTTGATGATAACAAAGTTAGATTAATTGAGTTAAGTATGTTGATCGATCATGTGATCGATCAATCGTTTATCGCTAAGTTTTCAGATAACTGCTCAGGTATAAATCAGTTTTGTAGTAAGTGTTTTGATCGAAGAACTATTCGATAAGTGGTTAATCAATAAAATGATCGATTATTGCTAACATGGAAATCACACAAGGTTACGGTTAATTATCGATCACTTGATCGATAACATCAGATAAACAAACAGGTAACAGATAAAGAGAACCAAATCTGAAGTGTATTTATCGATCACATGTTCGATAAATCAGTTATCAATAACGACTTCGATAAGAGGTAACACACTCTACTCGTTCTGCACATTAATTCTGTTATCATTTATCGATCATATTTTCGATCACTTGTTTATCGATCACATGATCGATCATTATGCTCTAACTCTGAATGCAGGTAATCATCTTAAACTGCTGGATCGATAACCTTATCAATCAGAAAATTATCGATCACATGATCGATAATCAATGTCTTTATCCACTCATATTTAGTTTTTCTGCAACCAAATTATCGATAACATTATCGATAATTTAACTTGTTTGCATAATATCTTTTCACATAACATGATCGATAAAGAGTCTAAGGATTGCTATATTCGCATTAACTTATGTTGAACCATTTTCGATCACCTAATCGATCATTGACTTTTCGATAATATGATCGATCATCCGATTTCCTTAAACTCATGTTTTCACAAAACGTGATCGATAATCAGTTTCTTTACCTTACAGGATTAAATTTCTTCTTTCACTTTATCGATCACCTGTTCGAATATTCATTGATCGATCACCTGTTCGATCATTTCAGATAGTCTGTGTCTTTCACTGAATATATTCATGCTCATGGTTTATCGATAACATTATCCATCATCCTTTTATCGATAATCTGTTCGATCATCAATGACTAAAGTTTCATTTCAATAACATTTGAATTATCGATAATCTATTCGATCAACAAGTGTTCGATCATGGAACGATTTCCGTTTACTATGATAATTCTTAAAGTCAATGATCCAACACTTGATCGATAATATTGTTGAACTTATTCGAAAAGCTTTCATTCAGTTTATCGATAACCTGATCGATCAACATGTAATCGAACACCACTTCGATCAACATACCCAGAATGTCTTTCTGCTCTTTCTACAACAAATCATTTCGTCCAAGATCATTGAATGATAAATTTGTTTTTCTTCTTGTTCTTGATTAAAACCTACACCACAAGACTCCTTGTTGTTTAAAGTTTTAAAAATGTGAGATTACCAAGAAAGAATACAACGGCTCTTCAACGGGATTACGTAAACCGCAATCTACAGTGTCAGAAGCTCAGACGCATTAATGGCGGAACCGTTGAAACCGGCGAAACACGCAAACTGAGTCACAACGGCTAGAAGCTCTTCCGTCTAACGGCTAATTAACGACCTCAACTATAAAAGGCGCGAAGAAGTATTAATAAGGGGATTGAATACCTGAACTACCACCTGTGATTATTAAGTCTAGCATTCAATACTCTGTTTTCCGCAATACTACTGAGCGTCAGTGTTCATCATTAAATTCACTCTGTAAGAGAGTCGATAGCTACTCTTCATTAAATACTATTGAGTGATACTCAAGAGTGAGGACTCTTGAGAGGGCTTGTATCCTTACGGGAGTAAGGGGGAGTGATTGAGCGATTCAATTATTGTACCGAGGCACCAAGAGCCCTGTCGATCTTGGAAGATAGTGAAATACTCAGAGGTGTTCTGAGGACTGGACGTAGGTCAAGTGGTTAAGACCGAACCAGTATAAATCTTGTGTCTTCTCTCTGCGGTGAAATCTCTCCTGACTCTGACTCTCTTTTTTCAATACTATCTCTTTTAATTCTAAATTTTTGTAACTCACCCAATTCACCCCCTCTTGGGTGAGATTGATTCTAACATTTGGTATCAGAGCAGGTCTCTTCATTAAGGATTTAACAGTCCGAAGAGAGATCTAATGGCAGGATTTGGAGATAGCGTGCTACCGGAAGGATGTTCAACATCCAAACCGCCAGGCTTCAGTGGAGAAAATTATACCTTCTGGAAAATGAGGATGAAAATCTTCATCAAGGCCACAGAGTATGGTTTGTGGGACGTAATAGAACACGGCAACTATGTCCCAATGAAAACAATAGATGGCCAGCAAGTACGCAAGAGTCCCAGGGAGTTCGATGAGGAAGACAAGAAGCTGGTGACCCTAAATGACAAAGCTATCAACATACTCACGTGTGCACTTAGCCAGAGGGAATATTTCAGAGTCTCAAGTCTGGAAACTGCGAAGAAATGTGGGAGGCTCTGGAGATAGCTCATGAAGGAACCACCGGTGTAAAACAGAGCAGAATCAACACTCTCACCACTCGAATTCGAGTTATTCAGAATGAAGGAAGGAGAGAGTATCCGAGACATGGAAGTCAGATTCTCACATCTCATAAACCACCTCACTGCACTTGGGAAGAAATATAGTCAAGAAGATCAAGTGAGGAAAATACTAAGCGGTCTCACAAAAGAATGGGAACCGAAAGTAACAGCTATTGAAGAAACCAAAGGAGAATCCATTGGTTCTGTTGCAGCGCTGTTCGGGAGCCTCGCTGAATATGAGAGCAAGCAAAAATACAAAAAGGAGATGAATGAGAAGAACCGGAAAAACATCGCTCTTAAAACTCAAGAGAGCGAAGATGATAATGAAGATGATCTTGAGGATGATGAAATGGGCCTTATAGTCAGAAGGTTCAAGAAATTCTACAAAAACAGAACCGAAAGAAGTTCCAGCCGAAACGCAGAATTTCATCATATCCGAACGAATCCAAAGGATCCAATCATTTGCTTCGAATGTAAGAAGCCAGGACATATCAAGGCGGAATGTCCCCAACTTTCCAGAACGAAGGACAAAGAAAAGAAGAAAGAAAGATTTAGAAAGAAGAAAGCCTTCGTCACATCAATCTGGGGAGACAGCTCTTCAGATGAAGAAGAAGGAAGTGATGATGAAGAAACCGCTAACATCTGTCTAGTGGCCCAAGAAAATGAGGAATCAGAGACAGACGAGGTAATAATTTCTGAACCATCTTATGATGAATTACAGTCCGAATACAATGCATTACATTTAGAATTGGTAAGAATTGCAAAGGAGTTGGTAAGTTCTAAGAAAAGGATAAAGTTTTTAGAAGAACAACAATCAAAGGTTGAAGTCAATATAGATTCGACTTCAACTTGCAAAGGTTGTGAAATGAACGAAAGGAAGATTAAAGATCTTACCAGAACCTTAGAAAAATTCACTAAAGGTAGCGAAATGCTTAAAGTGATCCTAGGAGCTCAACGGTGTTCTATGGACAAAACTGGTATAGGATACGATCCAACTCAGGATAAGTCTAAAGGAAAGAAAAAGAGTAGTGGTAGATCATATCTTACATATTTTAGAAATTCTGTGCATTCTTCAAATCCATTTGCACTTTGCTCTCACTGCAACCGTAAAGGCCATTCAACTTCTTCTTGTTACTATAAGAAGAAGGAGCCTACGGAACATTAAAATGGGTGCCCAAAGGTACTTATATGCCAAAGGTAACTCATACTAACCAAAAAGGACCCAAGAAGGTATGGGTACCTAAAACATGATTGTGATTTTCAGGTATGTCTCAAGGCATCCAGAACAAATAAATGGTATATAGACAGCGGATGCTCCAGACACATGACGGGTGACACTGAGAAGTTTACATCACTCAAACCAAAAAAAGGAAGAGGAAAAGTAAGCTTCGGAGGAAACCAATCGGGAAAAATTGCTGGAATTGGAGAAATCGGAAGTAGCATAGGCATGAAGGTCGAAGACGTGTACTACGTCGAAGGTCTATGTCATAATCTCCTCAGTGTCAGTCAAAGTGCGGACAAAAACAACTGGGTGATCTTTGACTCTGAAGAATGCTTAATCATAAGCAAAGATGACCTACCCTTGAAGAAAGAAGAATTGAATACAAAGCTGAGAGCTCCGAGGGACGGTAACTGTTATACACTTCAAATTGACTAAAACCTCTGAAAACTGTTTTATTAGCAAAAAGGAGGAAAGTTGGATTTGGCACAAACGACTTGCACATGTTAACATGAATCAACTTTCAAAATTAATAAAAAGGGATTTAGTTATTGGTTTACCAAAAATTCAGTATGAACATAATGTCATTTGTGATGCATGTCAAAAGGGTAAACAAACAAAGTCTTCGTTTAAATCAAAGAAGACAGTTTCAACTGAAAGACCACTCCAAATGATTACATGGACTTGGTCGGTCCATCAAGAGTAAAAAGCTTTGAGGAAATCTGTATACTCTTGTAATAGTTGATGACTATTCGAGGTTTACCTGGACTTTGTTTCTTTCCTCTAAAGATGAAACATTTAATGCATTCATTGTTTTTGCCAAAAAGGTTCAAAATGAGAAAGGTATATCTATTGTGTCAATCAGGTCTGATCACGGAGGAGAATTTGAAAACAACGAATTTGCAGACTACTGTGAGGAGCATGGAATTGACCACAACTTCTCTGCACCAAGGACTCCTCAACAGAACGGAGTAGTTGAACGAAAGAATAGAGTACTCACGGAAATGGCTAGAGCAATGCTAAATGAGAAAGGGGTCTCACAAGTATTCTGGGCAGAAGCAATGAGCACAGCTTGCTATATATCTAATAGAGCCTACATCAGAACATTGCTCGGAAAGACGCCATATGAATTGTACAAGGGGAGAAAACCCAATCTGACACATCTAAGGATTTGGGAGCAGATGCTATATCCACAACAACAAAAGAAAACTTGGGTAAATTCGATCCTAAAGCTGATGAGGGTTTGTTTCTTGGCTACTCTAATCGTAGTAAAGCATACAGAATTTTCAATAAATGAACTTTTACAATAGAAGAATCAATTCATGTTGTTTGCTGAAACTGAAGCAATTTCGAAACCTGTAGATGATGATGATGCTGAGATCATTCAAAATTTTCAAAAATTGGATTTGAACAAAAATTCAAACAAATTATTTTCAGAAACCGTTTCAGAAAACAGGGATGATTTAAACGATCCCTCTTTACGAGAAAATCTAGAACAGCCAAAGGCATGGAGATATAACCGAGATCATCCACTGGAACAAGTCATTGGTAAAGTCAATGAAGGGGTCAAAACCCGGAGACAAGTAGTCAATGAGGTTCTTTTTTCGGCATTCATATCTCACATTGAACCCTCCAGTATTGACGAAGCACTATCAGATGAATTCTGGATAGTTGCAATGCAGGAAGAGCTTAACCAATTTGAGAGAAATCAAGTTTGGGAATTGGTACCCAGACCAGATGACCATCCGGTCATTGGCACCAAATGGGTATTCAAAAACAAGCTGGATGAATCCGCACAGATTGTCAGGAACAAAGCCAGATTGGTAGCCAAAGGCTATAATCAAGAAGAGGGAATCGATTATGAAGAAACGTATGCTCCTGTAGCCAATTAGAAGCCATACGAGTTCTTTTGGCATTTGCTTGCATCAAAGATTTCAAACTATTTCAAATGGATGTTAAAAGTGCATTTCTAAATGGTTACATATCAGAAGAAGTGTTTATCGAACAACCTCCCGGTTTTGAAAATTCAATTTTTCCTAATCATGTTTACAAACTTAAAAAGGCTTTATACGGGTTGAAGCAAGCTCCTAGAGCTTGGTATGAACGACTTAGCAACTTCCTGATAGAAAAAGGTTTGAAAGAGGTAAAGTGGATGCCACACTTTTCATTAAAAGAAGTAAGAAAGATCTTTTGATTGTTCAAATATATGTAGATGATATTATTTTCGGTGCTACTAACGAAGATCTCTGTCAAGAATTTGCTAAGCTTATGCAGGGAGAATTCGAGATGTCCATGATGGGAGAACTAAATTTCTTTCTGGGATTACAAATCAAACAAAAGAAAAACGGTATATTTATATCCCAGACGAAATATGTGAAGGAGTTACTGAAGAAATTTGGAATGGAGAATGCCAAAAGTGTAAAGACTCCTATAAGCTCAACCTGTTCGCTTGATGTGGACGAAGACGGCAAAGACATAAATCTAACAAGATATAGAGGGATCGGTTCTTTACTATAGCTCACTGCAAGTAGACCAGATATTCAATTCAGTGTGGGAATGGTGCAAGATATCAATCAGCTCCAAAAGAGTCACATGAAGAAGCTGTCAAGAGGATACTCAGATATCTTGTAGGAACTCAAAATTAGGAATCTGGTATCCAAAAAGAGGAATCGAATATCTAATGGGATACTCAGACGCAGATCACGGTGGATATAAACGGACAGAAAAAGCACCAGTGGACAATGTCAATTCTTCGGAGGGTCTTGTCTCATGGTCAAGTAAAAAGCAAACACTGTGGCAATCTCCTCAACGGAATCAGAATATGTAGCCACTGCCTGCTGTTGTGCTCAAATCTTATGGTTAAAGCAACAAATACAAGATCTAGGAATCAACTTACGCGAGATTCCAATCTTATGTGATAATACGAGCACGATAAGTCTGTCCAAAAATCCAGTCCATCATGCTCGAACCAAACACATCGATGTCCGACATCACTTCATTCGGGACCATGTTCAAAAGAAAGATGTAAAGGTTGAGTTCATCCCCACTGAATATCAAATAGCCGATATCTTCACGAAACCTCTAGATCAACAGAAGTTTAACTTCTTCAGAAGAGAATTGGGAATGGTAAATCCCAATGAACTGTAAGAAGTCTCATGCTATCTCTCAAGATTAATTGTTTAAATTTATGTTTTGATGATAAAATAACTAACTTAAGCATCGGAGCATGTAGAAATTTGTTTTGCAGGAAGCTCTGTTTCGATGAAGAAAACAGAGGTAAACAGAGTATAAGATTATCGATCAAATGATCGATAATCCTGAAGGCAAGAAGAAGGTAATTTATCGATCACCTGATCGATAAATCTACTTTGTAAAGAAAGGGAACCGCTCCAACACAACAATTATCGATAATATGATTGATAAACGCCCTATCGATCAGAACATCGATCAAGAGCCTCAAGGATTCGAGACCTATCCTTTGGAATTGGTAAGCATTAATCGATAAGCTGACCATAAGTTTAATTATCGAACAGATGATCGATAAACTAGACAGGTACGCATCTCTTTTACTGATTTTATCGATAATATGTTCGATAAATGCATGATCGATAACGTAATCGATAATTCTGCTCTATGTTCAAGTGTGTTCTTCATAATTATCGAACACGTGATCGATCAAGAGT
>NW_021632637.1:0-36777 GCF_004799145.2 Neltuma alba | reverse complement strand
GCTCTGCTCTTGTAGAATTTCTTGAATCTTCTGATGATAAGACCCATTTCATCATCATCCA
Organism: Neltuma alba; assembly: GCF_004799145.2. Taxonomy (NCBI): domain Eukaryota; kingdom Viridiplantae; phylum Streptophyta; class Magnoliopsida; order Fabales; family Fabaceae; genus Neltuma; species Neltuma alba. Next base: position 36,716 of record NW_021632637.1, on the reverse strand, counting down.
AGTCTTCTTTGTTGTCATCTTCACTCTCTTGAGTTTTAAGAGCGATACTTTTGCGGTTCTTCTCATTCATCTCCTTTTTGTATCTTTGCTTACTCTCATATTCTGCAAGGCTTCCGAATAATGCTACAACAGAGCCAATTGATTCTCCTTTTGTTTCTTCAATTGTTGTTACCTTTGGCTCCCATTCTTTTGTGAGACCACTTAGGATTTTTCTTACTTGGTCCTCTTGACTATACTTCTTTTCGAGTGCCATAAGATGATTTATGAGATGCGAGAATCTGACTTCTATATCTCAGACACTCTCTCCATCCTTTATTCTGAATAGCTCGAACTCTATAGTGAGAGTGTTGATTCTACTCTGTTTTACACCGGAGGTCCCTTCGTGGGCTATCTCCAGCACTTCCCACATTTCCTTAGCGGTTTCTAGACTAGAAACTCGGAAGTATTCTCGTTGGCTCAGTGCACAGGTAAGAATATTGATGGCTTTGTCATTTAGGGTCACAAACTTTCTGTCTTCCTCATCGAACTCGCTCGGACTCTTGCGTACTTGTTGTCCGTCTACGATCTTCATAGGACATAGTTACCATACTCAATCACGTCCCATAATCCATACTCGGTTGTCTTGATAAAGGTTTTCATCCTCATCTTCCAGAAGGTATAATTTTCACCATTGAAGCCTAGAGGTTTGGACGTTGAGCACCCTTCAGGCAGCACGCTGTCTCTGAATCCTACCATGGGATCTCTCTTCGGACTATTAAGTCTTTGCTAAAGAGACCTGCTCTGATACTAAATGTTAGTAGCAGTCTTACCTAAGAGGGGGGTAAATTGGGTGAATTATAAAAATTTATGAAATTAAAATAAAGAATTATCGAAAATAGAGAGTGTGAGTTTAGAATGATATCACCGTAGAAAGAGAGACACAAGATTTATACTGTTCGGTCTCAACCACTTGACCTACGTCCAGTCCTCAGAATACCTCTGAGTATTTCACTATGTTCCAAGATTGATCGGGCTCTTGGCACCTCAGTACATTAATTGAAGCTCTCAATCACTCCCCCTTACTTCCCGTAAGGTTACAGCCCAACTCAAGAGTCCACACCCTTGAGTATCACACAAACGTGATTAATGAGTAGTAAATAAACTCTCTTATAGAGTAAATAAATGATAATCACTGACACTCGGAGCTATGAAAGAACAGAGTATTGAATGCAACAGTAAAAATCAATAGAGGGTAGCTCGCGTATTCAATCTGTTCATTAATGCTTCTTCGCGCCTTTTATAGTTGAGGTCGTTTAGTAACTGTTAGACAGAATAGCATCTAGCCGTTGTAAGTCCGGTTGCGTGTTTTTCCAGTTGCAACGGTTTCCGCCATTAATGCTTCTAACAAGGTAGGTTACAAACTACTTGGACAACCGTTGGAGTGCCGTTGGGATTTTCGTTGTAATCTGCAAAAATACATTAATTCAATAAGTTTATTCTTCGTAGAATAAGATCAAGAGTAGATTCGATCAACTAATAATTGAATATTCATAGCTTATGATTAGAATCAGTGTCAGATGCACTGGGTAGTAACTAAACGTGCTTGATCGAAGTGTTGTTGGATTATTACTTGATCGATCAGGTTATCGATTATTCTGAGTGAAGACTTTGAACCAGAGAACTAAGATTATCGATCAAGTTATGGATCATTAGTTTATCGATCAGGTGATCGATAAAGGGAAAAAGTGATATCATACTATGATGCATAGACAATGAAGATCAAGGTTGCTTTTGATTTTGATATTCTTTAAATAGTGAAACAAGACACTTAAGATGGCTGAGAAAAGCTCAAATGAAATATATGATAAATTTTGAGGAACATCGAGACTTAAGGTTTTAAACTGAAATCGCCTCATGATCGAACAAGTGATCAAACACTTGTTGATCAATTAGGTTATTGATAAATAGAGTGTTATAGAAATGACTTTTGAAACACTGATTATCGAACACCTTATCAATAAATAGATGATGGATAACCTTATGGATAAAGAGTAGACAAAAGTATATTTTGTGAAAACACAGACTATGTAAGTTGATCGAATAGATGATCGATAAAAGCTTGATCGATAATGTTATCGATAAAGAGGTCTTTTCTTGTAAAACAAAAGAGCTGATTTATCGATCAAGTTATGTGAAAAACAATGTAAGCATTAAGGATGGTTATCGATAATATTATCGATAATCTGGTTATTGATCTAGTGATCGAAGACCCACGATGAGACAGAGTTATGTTGATTATCGATCATGTGATCGATAATGTTCTTATCGATCAAGTGATCGATAAGCCACCAAAATAAATTCTTGCACGAAGAGTTATGAGGCAATGTTCGATCATATTTGTTAGGATTATAGTTTTGATGATAACAAAGTCAGATAATTTGGATTAAGTATTTTGATCGATCAACTGATCGATCAATCATTTATCGCTAAGGTTACAGATAATTGTTCAAGTGTAAATCAGGTTTATAGTAGGTATTTTGATCGAAGAACTATTCGATAAGTAGTTAATCGATAAAATGATCGATTATCGCTAACGTGGAAATCACACAAGATTATGGTTAATTATCGATCAACTGATCGATAATATCAGATAAACAATGAAGTTACTGATAAAGAGAAGCAAATCTGAAGTGTATTTATCGATCACATGATCGATAAATCAGTTATCAATAACGACTTCGATAAAAGGTAACACGATCTACTTGTTCTGCACATTAATTCTGTTACCAATTTATCGAGCATATTCTCGATCATCTGTTTATCGATCATATGTTCGAACATTATGCTCTAACTCTCTGTATGCAGGTAATCATCTTTACTGATGGATCGATAACCTTATCGATCATTAAATCACCGATCACATGATCGATAATCAATGTCTTTATCTACTCTTATTTAGTTTTCCTGTAACCAAATTATCGATAACATTATCGATAATTTAACTTGTTTGCATAAATATCTTTTCACATAACATGATCGATAAAGAGTCTAAGGATTGCTATATTCGCATTAACTTATGTTGAACTATTTTCGATCACCTAATCGATCATTGATTTTTCGATAATATGATCGATCATTCAATTCCCTGAAACTCATGTTTTCACAAAACGTGATCGATAATCAGTTTCTTTGCCTTACAGGATTAAATTTCTTTTCACACTTTATTTGATCACTTGTTCGAATATTCATTGATTGATCACCTGTTCAATCACTTCAGATAGTCTGTGTCTTTTACTGAATATATTCATATTCATGGTTTATCGATAACATTATCCATCATACATTTATCGATAAGTTGTTCGATCATCAATGACTGAAGTTTCATTTCAATAACATTTGAATTATCGATAACCTATTCGATCAAACAAGTGTTCAATCACTTGTTCGATCATGGAACGATTTCCGTTTACTATGATAATTCTTAAAGTTAATGATCCAACACTTGATCGATAATATCGTTGATCTAATTCGAAGAGTCTTCACTCTGTTTATCGATAACATGATCTATCATCAAGTAATCGATCATCTCTTCGATCAAACATATCCAGAATGTCTTTCTGCTCTTCTTACAGATAAATCATTTCGTCCCAAATCATTGAATGATAAATTTGTTTTCTCTTCTTAGTTCATGACTAAAGTATTCACCGCAAGACTCTTATTTGTTTAAAGCTTAAAATATGCAGATTAATAAAAAAAAAGGATACAACGGCTCTTCAACGGGATTACGTAGACTGCAACCTACAGTGTCAGAAGCTCAGGCGCATTAATGGCGGAACCGTTGAAACCAGCAAAACACGCAAACGGAGTCACAACGGCTAGAAGCTCTTCCGTCTAACGACTACTTAACGATATCAACTATAAAAGGCGCGAAGAAGCATTAATGAAGAGATTGAATACCGAAACTACCACCTGCGATTATTTAGTCTAGCATTCAATACTCTGTTTTCACGTTACTACCGAGCATCAGTGTTCATCATTAAATTCACTCTGTAAGAGAGCCAATTACTACTCTTATTAAATACTTGAGTGATACTCAAGAGTGTGGACTCTTGAGAGGGCGTGTATCCTTACGGGAGTAAGGGGGAGTGATTGAGCGATTCAATTACTGTACCGAGGCACCAAGAGCCCTGTCGATCTTGGAAGATAGTGAAATACTCAGAGGTGTTCTGGGGACTGGAAGTAGGTCAAGTGGTTAAGACCGAACCAGTATAAATCTTGTGTCTTCCCTCTGTGGTGAAATTTCTCCTGACTCTGACTCTCTGTTTTTATTCAATACTGTCACGCATTTAAGTTAAAATTTTTGTAACTCACCCAATTCACCCCCTCTTGGGTGAGATTGTTTCTAACAATATTATCGATAAATAGCTTATCGATAATGTGATCGATAAATGGCAATAAAAACAAAACATAGAATGAGTAAAGTACATTACCATTTATCTGTTTTCTCATCGATAACTGATTTATCGATCATGTGATCGATAAATACCTATTAATTTTGCATTTCCGATTATCGATCAAGTGATCGATAATTTATCTCAGATTTTCATATGCAACTAAGAATGATCGATCAAATGATTGATCAACACATTATCTAACACGTTATTGATCAAAGTTTCTGCTGAGTTTACTTAATTAGACAGAGTTATTATCTATCAGCTTATCATAAAACCTTGATCGATCAACATGCTAATTCACAAATTACTCACTTTGTTATCATCAAAACCTTAAACCTAACATTCTGATGGAGTAAACATAAATTCTTTCCCGCTGTAATATCACCATTTAGCTTCACCTTTAACCACTAGATTGAAGCCACTAAGATTTAATAAAGATAAAATCAAAGACTCAGATCTGATAAAAATCAGATCTCTTTAAACTCATATTAAACATCATATTTTTAACCAAAGAAAATAATCATATCAAACCACAAAAACTATGAAATCTACAGAAAGAGTGGAGGTGAAAAACTCACAAATAACAATGAAGAGGATGAGGCGATGGCGACGGCAACAGTGACGGTGATGGAAGAACATGGCAGAGATGATAGAAGCAAAAGATAAACATTGACGAAGGTAGAAGGATGGAGAAAATCAAGTGAGGACGGTAATAGGGACTATGAGCTCTGACTCTAATGAAAAGTGAAAACTATCGCGCGATATATTTTAAAATTCTGATAGACTTTTTACGGCGGTTATTTAAAAAACCACCGCTAAAAGTATTTTTTACGGCAGTTTTCTTAAAAACCGTCATTAAAAGAACTTTTTATGGCGGTTTTTTAAATAAACGCCTTTAAAAGTATGCCTATAATTACAGAAATGCCACCGTCATATTTTTTACAATGTTTTTTCTAATAACCGCCGTAAATTAGCCTCGTGAAAGCTTTTTTTTATAGTAGTGCTGGTAGTCCATTGTGCGTGCAAAGCCCACTCCTCCTCTTGGCTCATTTAGCAGCCCAAGACCTCTTATTACTTGAACCCCCACAATCCCAAGTGATGTGGGACTCTTCCTTTAACACACCCACACACAATATTTACAACAACACCTACAATGACTATAGTTTATAATTGAGCTCCATGGTCAATGAACTTGAGTTTAATTCACCAAGAGCGGATCAACCACACAGTCCAACATGTGCTTTCTAATTTATTATAAAATTATCATGCAATTTATTTTTAGTTTTTAATAATATGTGTATATATAATTGTTTGGTAAAAGAATATTTTATATGTATTTAATTTCGTGTTAAAAGTTTGTACGTTCATTGCAACTCAATTGACAGAGACTCATGAGCAAGAACATAAAGTCTTTGGTTCGAGCCATGCAGGGCAAATCACATTTGGGGAGCAATTATGTGACAGGTGACATGTTCCGTCACTAATTATTCTGCCACTCTAATTTGATTTTGTTACAAATACGTCATTAATTCTGTTACTAAATTAAAAATACTGTAGCTAATTATATATATATATTTTGTAGTGATGAACTTCTCTATTCATATCTTAACCACCTTTGCTAATATGTCACTCAAGATTTCAGGCTTCTTGAGTTTGGCTCCCTGAGAAGGATCTCCGAACTACAGATAAACCTGAATTAAATCTATGAAACATCCTTCAAACGAAAAATACATATTATGTGACTGGAAATATATATATCTCGAGCTAGCTAATAATCAGTAATATCATGGTTAAAGAAGATATTGATAGCAACTGAAAAATGTACTAACCACAAATTAGCGTCATTATACAAGTGATGTATGAATCTATTAACAATTAACAATGCCTGCCTTATTAGAAAATAAAAATAATTTCAAGTCTAACAAACCTGGCTTCAGCTATTCATATAATTGACATTGACTTTTTCTTCATTGTTTTTGCGACCAGTCTGTTTGGGAGAAAAGAAAGTTTAACAATATTGAGACCAGGATTCATCTTTAATCCATTAGGCAACAAACACAAGATAATTATTAACACGTTCAATCAAAAAACAATATAAAAATATGCAATATCACAGCGGGATAAAAACTATATATGAGAAAAGACAAAACTATACATTATATTTAATATCTAACTTTATACATATATAATTTTAGTTTGGCTAGTTACGTAAATTTATAAAGTATCTGCTCAATCCTCTGACTTTAATACTATTAGTCTTAAATTTATCATAATGATTATTATTATTTCAAATTAATTTAATATATCAATATTTGAGAATTTTTTGTCAATATTTAAAATTTTTAATGAGTGGCATTTTTGTTATTTTTTATGCCGAAAGCATTTTTTGTTGATAAAACTGAAGACTTGAGAATTAGAAAACTAAAAAGACACTTTATAAAATTGAGAAATCAAAATAAAATTTTGTGTAAAATTAAAAAATTAAATATGCGCTCTTGTGGAGATAAAATTGTATAGTAACATTTAATCGGACCAATCACAATCATAATTCAGAATAGTTCCTATGCTTGAACTACCAAACAAAAGGCCATAATCAACGCGTATTGAGGCTTTTTTTTTTATAAAAAAAAAAAGAAGTAATGGAATAAAAGCATATAAAAACTTTGATTGATCCAACTAAATCAGAATAATGTCAATTGTGGCTTCGCCTGCTGAGAAGAATACTTATGAAATATGAGTTTTGACTCTTTCAAATTGCAATGACAATCATTATTAATATATCTAATTGACTTTAATAATCTATTAATTAATTGGAGAACTGGCGTTAACCATACTTTAGGTAGCAACTATACTAATTCTACAGTCTTTTTTTTTCTTGCCAGAACTAATTCTACGGTCTTCAAATCAATCATCAAAGACACTTAAATTAATGTATAGCTTAGCCTAATTGTGTTTTTTTTATCTTCATAGTTCTTAAATTGAGCTCACATGTCTGGTTTACTCATCTTAATTAAGAAAAAAGTAGGTGATTCATCTTTAATCTTCTCACAAAACTGCAGTTGTTTTAAAGTTTATTATTATTAATTATATTAATATGTTTCACCAAAACTATGTTAATGTCTTAAATTACAGTAATTATCCTCATTTTAAACACTCCTCTTTGAGACAATAATTTCTGAATTATCATTATCGAGTTTGAAGTGGTGTCAATTTAAAAACTAACCAATCACACTTCGAAATTAAAATTTAAAATTTTCCTTAAATTTGACTTATCCAAAATCACTACCACAAATTTGTTAATTTGACAGTTATAGAGAAACATGATGAGATGGAGATCACACAAACTGATATTTGATGATTAGTATAGAAATCATCAAATATAATTAGCAAATACTTGACAGATAAATAAAACAGTCACCAAACATTGTATTAGTTTTTTTAAAAAAATAGAAATGCAGTTGATGGTTTGATATAACCAACTGACAAATAAATGAAACATTAAATTTGATAATTACCAGTAGTATGCAACTTTCAATGTTCCATGACGGTTAAAAGATGAAGATTTAGTTCACCTCATGTCCTCTCTCTCTCTCCATTATTTCTTCATCTATCTCAACTTCGCTCATATTCTATCAGTTGACCCCCATCATGAAATATGCAAAGAAATTGATTGGATCCAAACACCAAAAGTTATTGAGTCTGAGCTCCTGCAATCTTCTAATCAAAAACTACAAATAAACACCGAATTACCAATGAAAAATTTGCCATTGGAAAATTCCATTGGAAATTCACGCGGGAAATTTCATCAATAAATTTTTTGGCGGAATTTGTGACGGATTTTTTAGGGAAATTTATGATAAAATTTTTCATCAGAAACTTTATTCTCTGACAGAATTTGCCAGAAACTTTTTGTTGAAACTCTGTTAGAAATTACCTATGGAATTTCGAATTCTGTCACAAATAAAATTAGTGATGAAATGTTTTCCATCAGTAATTTTTTTTGGTCACTGATCCATCCATAATTTTGAATTTTGTTGCTAATTTTGTAAGTAATTGGGATTTTTTTTTTCAATAGTGAAACCGCTCTAAGCACTGTTATGGCTCCTCCTATTGCAACGTTTACTGTAACACTTGAAATTATTCTTCAAGCCACTCACCATCTCTAGAACGCACTCCAATACTACATGACTCATGAAGAAAAAGATTGATGACAATCCTAAAGAAACTCAACACTTTTTGTTCACACAAGCAATACCAAGGTGAACAAGAGACATGATCGATTATCTTGAGCTTCAAAGTCAATCCTCATTTGATTCAATCTTTGATGAGGACCCTTGCTCAGAGGACATTTAAATTTTAATTTTCACAACCCAGTTTTGATTTTTTTTCCATCACATCCATCGTAAAAGCTATTTGTTTTTTAACATTTACCCTATCCTTGAAAGTCTCTTTTTCATACAATGTATTTTTTTTTTTAAAAATGCCTTTATTACAATCAACAATTATTCATATCGAACAGTCGCCAAATATGTCTTCAAATATTTGAGAATACAAAACCGAAACGACAAGTATTTGTTAAAGACTTAATTAAGTGCGTATGCGACGTAGTCTTTGAGAGTTTGTAGCCATCAAATATGAGCAAAAATAATAATTGAAGTTGATTTTGATGAAAATGGAAATAGATATAGATATGGAAATGGAAATGGAGATGGAGATGGAGATGGAATTGGGGTTTAAAAATGTCTTTGGTACATCATCAAAATGAGATATAATTTTTTAATTAAAATATATATTTTTTGTATTAAATGACAACAATGCCCTTCATGATTTTTTCTAATCTGGAGGACAAAGAACCTTTCTTTGTGCCATTGATGAAGCTCCAGAAGTTTCTCTTTGAAGGATTTCGGGCATACCTGGAGTGTTCGAAATCTTCAGATAGCCACACGGAGGTCTGGTTACAGTATTGAACTCGGATCTTGGAGACACAGCAAATGCACAGGGAAGGAGAGGTTTAGAAAGTGGGAGGAGGAGTCTAGAGGAACCAACAGAATATGGAGAAAAGCACGCACTCTCAAAATGATCCCTCTTGGATCAGTTATGTAACTCCACACTTTTGAAAATAATAAACTGTCTCCTTCGTCCAACCGTTCCCCCCATTTTGCAAATCATATAAAAAAGGCTAAAATTGCAGTTAGGGATCCATATGTTTTGTTATTCACACTGGAGCTCCAAATGTTAATGGGCCTGGGTCCAATCCACCAAGGGTGGACTGGCCCATTTTCTTACATCTCCCACTCACACTTGGTGGATTAGATGTCGAGGGTCTAGTCTCTTCACCTTCCCTCAATTTCATACTTAGTGCTTTGCCGTGACCGCGTGGGCATGACGTCTTCGCTTGGGTCCCTGTACTAGAAATCCCTTTTATAGGATCAGCACAAGTCACCTTCTCCTTCATGTAGCTTGAATTTTAATGTTATGCCACAGATGTCCCAGATTTACTTATATATACTTTTTCACGGTAAATCTAATCCCTCTCGAGTCAATGGTTAACTCAGATTACCTTTCTCGTATGTCTAGTGTCCACACTTACAACCACAAAATGTCATAAGGGACATGTCACAGACACTAGCATAGGTGTGTATATCATAGTCAATCTTCCTTTTGCCCAAATATCACTTTGAGATGAATCAGTCGCTTTCTTAGCATACTACCTTAGATCGCATCAATCATGACCATAGGACATATGCCAAAGTAGCAATCACTGAAAACATCTCTTCATGATATTGTCAAAGTCAAAGGACACCAACGGGAGGATAATTGCTCCCTGGGACTCACACAGCAATGAAGCAGGGATCTTTTACTTGCTTCCCTTTTGCGGTTCTCCCAACACATGTGGTATGAAACACATGCTACGGTGTCACTCTTTTACTATAAGAGTGTATGTCGATTTGGATTTATTATTAACACTGTACAGACTTAGGTCCAGACACACTCAGTATCTAAACCCAAATTCTTCAACTCTGCTCATTGTTATGACGTCGACGTTGTTGTCTAGCTACAGGTATTATGGAAGTGGGATTCCAAACTTCGATCCAACTTTATCAACGTGGATCTCATCTTGACTTGCTACACTTCAGTCAAGGCGACATAAAGTTTGTGTTTCTTCCCTACCATATCAGCATTCATTGCTGCTTCACTGGTGAACACAAATGTCTCATCTTTGTTCACTCTACCTGAGTGTCAAAGGCGGTTGCTAGTGTGAGAGAGCCAACCTTTTTAACCTGTACGACATACTAGACATTGTATACTTTCGGACAGACACATAAAGTGATAATAGAAAATTATAATTTCATTAATGAGGTTTACAAATTACACTTTATGTATGCCAAGGGCTTGCACATGTTCTTTAAAAACTTTTTTGCCTATTGGCTTTGTCAGAGGATCTGCTACCATACATTTGGTTGAAATGTATTGTACAGTAACAATCTTTTGTGCTATATAATCTCTAACAAAATTATACTTGATGTCAATGTGTTTGGTTTTGCTGTGATACTTAGGATCTTTAGTATAGGCTATGGCTGCAATATTGTCACAATATACCATCACCGGATTGGTACTCTTGTTTCCAAATTCAAGGTGTTCTATAAATCTCTTTAGCCATAAAGCCTCTTGCACTGCTGCGGTGCATGCCACAAACTCAACTTCCATTGAATGTAAGGCAATGCACGTTTGCTTCTTGCTTCTCCAACATATGGCGCCATTGTTGAGCAAGAAGGTATAACCTGAAGTTGACCTTCGTTCTTCTTCATCTCTGCCTACATCAGCATCAGAGTACCCAACAAGGCACAGGTCGCTTCCTTCGTAGCACAGTGCATAATTAGAAGTGCCTTTCAAGTATCTCAAGATCCTCTTCACTGCTTTCCAATGCTTTTCATGGGGGTTAGACTAGAATCAGCTTACCAGTCCCACTACATAACAGATACCTGGTCTTGTACACATCATTACATACATCAGACTACCAACAGCACTGACATATGGAACTCTTTCCATCTTCTTTTTGTCAGACTCGGTTTTGGGACACATGTCAGAACTCAAAGCCACTCCAGTAGCAACAGGTGTACTCATGGGATTGCAGTCTTTCATGTTAAATCACTCAAGAATCTTGTTGATGTAATTCTCTTGTGAAAGAGAGAGGATTCATTTTGAACGATTTCTTTGGATTTTAACTCCAAGTATGTATTCTGCTTCACCTATATCTTTCATCTCAAAATTCGACGAAAGCCATTCTTTAATAGCCACCACCGAATCTAGACTATTTCCGGCTAATAGTATATCGTCTACATATAAGGATAATATGACAAAATTACCCTCAAACCGCTTAATGTAGACGCAATGGTCTTCCTCTATCATTTTGGAAGTCATATGAGGTTACTGCTTTGTGAAACCTCAAATATCATTGTTTGGATGATTGTTTCAATCCATAAATGGACCTTTTGAGTTTACAAACTTTATTTTCTTTTCCTTTTTCAATGAAACCTAATGGTTGTTCCATATAGATTTCTTCATCCAGATCACCATTCAAAAATACGGTTTTTACATCCATCTGATGTAATTCTAGATCTAAACTGTTTACTATTGCCAGAATAAGTCTAATAGAATTGAAACACACAACATGTGAGAATGTATCTTCATAATCTATTCCTTCCTGTTGTGTGTACCCCTTTGCCACTAATCGAGCCTTGTATTTGTCAATTGATCCATCTACTTTTCTTTTAATTTTGAGAACCCACTTGTTCCCAATGGCTTTACGCCCTTTTGGAAGATCAACTAACACCCAAACTTGGTTCTTTTTCATTGAGTCCATTTCTTCTTCCATAGCTTTCATCCATTCATCTTTTGTAGGACCTGACAAGGCTTCTCGTACAGAACGGGGCTCATTATCCCCTTCTGGAGTAACTAAGAGAGATTCGCCTTCTATTTGAAAGCGTCTTTTGGGAACACTTTCCCTGTTACTCCTTCTAACAGGAGTTATTTGCTTTTCTTTCTTTCTTTGTTCAGGTCTTGGTGTTGACCTTTCTTGGCTCCCACTCAAATTGACACACCTAGATGATTCTGGTTTGTCAATTTGTTCTGCACTGTCTTGTTCCTGTGTCTCATAAAGAGAAATAGTGCGGTCAACATCTCCTCTATTAGGAAATTCAGTCTCAATGAATGTTACATCCCTTGATTCTATTTCAGTCACTGTTCCATCTTCGTTTTCACCTATGAAAACGTATCACTTTGATTGTTCAGAGTACCTTATGAAGATACATTTCTTTCCTCTGGGACCCAACTTCCCATGCTTATGAGAAGCGTCATAGATATATGCCACTGACCCCCAGTGTAACACCTTACGTTTACGACCTTATATTGTGCCAAGTTAAGACATTCGGAAGCGCAGTTTAAGGTTACCGGGTCTAAAAACCTGAATTTGAAAATTTCTTTTTCCGCATTACTATTCACCGTAACCTTAAACTTGGCATAACTTTGGTAAATTATAACTAATTCTAGAAAAATCGAAACGAGGTCGTTCCAAGTCTCACTCGAAGCTCTTAACATCATCTATCAAGGAAAAATGACCTCAGGTTCCGTTTTAATCAGAAACGCATTCGTTTTCAATTTCGAAAAGTACTGTTCATTTGGTCATTTTTCTATTTTCCAGGATTTTTGCCTAACTTCGGAAAGGCATAACTTCTTACACAGAGCTCCGATTGTGACGCTTTACCACTCGTTTTAAAGGGAAAAATAAGATCTATTTGCATGCCAAATTTCAGGGAAAAAGTCAACCATTTGACCAGGGTCTTCGTTGGTCAAAGTTTGGTCAAATCTAGACCATTTTTATCCCCCTTTTTCACTAATTCTAACAGCATTTCGTTTTTCACTATAATCATACCATAATCACATGTAAAGCTATTCTATCATTAATATACATTCCAAAAAGGGTATCATATCGTGTATTTATGAACATAGTATGCTTACATGGCTTGAAAGAGAAAGGTTCAAAACCGTATAATACATTACATAATTCATAACTTCTTCAAGCCATGACTATTTCCTTTCCTTTCTCCTTGGCAGTAGTGGCACCTAGGATATCATGTTATAGGAGGAATGAGATTTCATAGAAATCCCAGTAGCATTGAACATACAACCATCAAGTCAACATGCATAAGATGTCATGCTACATGCAGTATAATAACATTTCTAGTCTTTATGCCATGCCATAATCATTCTGTATCCATGTCATCATATCATGGAACATATAATCATTCTGGTCAAAACTCAATCATGCAAGAGCCAAGGCATACATTGCAAGGAGTTCACATCATCTATACATAAACATTCTCATGGCACATAAACACACATAGCAGAAACACCAAATGCAGATCAACAAAATAATTGCAGTTCACGCTACCTCAATTCCACGCTTAACGTTTCCTCCTTGTTCCCTTGCTGGAGATCCTCCTAGGTTTCCAGAAGAGTTGCCTATCAACCATACAGTAAGGGTATGGTAAATTCCATATCCAGTATACCATTCTTTCTCAATATAATGCTACCCTTGTGCCTTTCAATTATAATTTCTGTATACCTTTCCTAAACCTTTGACCTTGGTTTGACCAAGCCTTAATCCTCAATTAAGGTCTTGGAATCCTTCCTTAATCCATGATTAATCATGCTTTCTTGGTTAATCATTAACCCTTAATCCTTAATCCAATATTTAATTAAGGTCCTCAAGTCACATAGTCATAATCCTCTAAGATTAAGTCACTAATCCCTTATGGATTAACCATTAATCATTCTCTAATCAACATGATTAACCATTAATCATTCTCTAATCAATATGATTAACCATTATTCATTCCTTAATCAACATGATTAATCATTTTCTAATCAATATGATTAAGCTTTAATAAATCCTTAATCAACATGATTAACCATAATTAATCATCCTTCAATTACCATAACTAATCACTAATTAATTAGGGTAGCTAATCTTAACCACTTACTAATCCTTAATCAAATAACATGATTAATCTTAGCTATCACTAAACCATAATTAATCAAGGTAATTAATCCTAATCTTCCTCAAATAAGTAATCAACTAAAAATAATTAACACTTAGGGAGATAAATATACCTTAATTAGCTCTTAATCGGCGATTAGAGGTGTCTAAGCTTGCTTTCTCTCTTTCTCTCTCTTCTTTCTTCCTTTCTCTCTCCTAGAACTCAAGAACACAAAATTCTCTCCCAACAAAACCACCTTGGCCGAATTCTTCATGGAAGGGGGGGTATTTATAGGCTTTGATATTTCAAAATGCCAAAAATGCCCTTCGGGAAAAAGATGTGATCTCGGCCGTCCATTTTTTTCCTACTTTACACATGGACAAATCTTAGGGCACACACCATAAGAAAATGACACATGGAGGGACACCTAATCACCATGTGATTTTCATGTGGAAAATAAATATTATTTTATTGTTTTGTCTCTTATTTCCCTTTATGCCCTTGAACAATGTGAAAAATTCCAACTTTGTCCTCCCCTTCTAATTTTGGCCGAATTATTGCTCTTAATATTGGAAAAAATATGACTCATCCAATAACCAGTGCAATCCACTGATTATTTGTGTATTTCCGGTCCGATTTTCCAATAATCCTGTCCAATTTACTGTCACAAAATTTTGATTTCAACACCTCATTAAATTCCCCTCATTCCAAGGGTAATCCATGATTTTTCTCAAGTTTTATCTCCCTCTATAATTTTCTAAATTTTATTCTGTCAAAAATCACTATTCTACCGATAATAATTCGGTAATAAATATTCTTTAAGCTAACCTCTGCACATCCAAAGGTGGGAAATAATTTTATAAATTAGGATAATATGTCACATAATTTATCCATATTTTTCCTTGAATTTTTGAGGCCTCTATATATTTTAAATAATGGAAATTGGCTAATTTTCCTTAATTAGCCAAAAATTCCAATAATTACAAATAACTCCCTGATAAATTATTTTTAATCTCATATTCATCTTCTAAGCCTCAAACATTATTCTGTACCCTCCTTTCTATTTTTCATGATTTTCTGGGAATTTTCAGGAATTTTGGACATTATTTCCAATACTGCCCTTTCTTGACTGATCTTTTCAAGAATGACGGTTATGTCCCTATCCTGATTTTTCCTCATAGCCTGGATCCTCTACCAGTCTACTATACTATTTGGCCTTAGTTAGTCACAAATCATTCATCAACTAGAATAAAATTATCAGGGTGTGACATTTCTTTCCCCCTAAAAATAAATTTCGTCCTCGAAATTTTAACACATACCTTATGTGAAGAGCTCTGGATACTTGCTCCTCATCTCGTCCTCCTTTTCCCACGTGGCCTCTTCTTGATTTAGATCTTTCCAAATCACTTTGACCAAAGGGATTCCTTTGTTCCTCAGCTGCTTAACTTTCCGATCCACTATGCGTTCTGGTCTTACTTCAAATGTCAGATTGTTCTTTAGCTCAATCTGATCATATTCTAGCACATGTTCTGGATCCGGATTGTACTTCTTCAACTGGGAAACATGGAAGACATTGTGCAACTGACTTAAATTTGGGGGTAAGGCCAGTCGATAGGCTACAGGTCCTACCTTTGAGAGTATTTGGAATGGTCCCACATATTTAGGCGTCAGCTTTCTCGCCTTAATAGATCGTCCTACTCCAGTAGTTGGAGATACCTTCAGGAATACATGGTCTCCAACCTCGAACTCTAACGGCTTTCTTCTACTGTCGGCGTAGCTCTTCTGTCTGCTTTGAGCCGTGAGTAGCCTCTGTTTGATCTGTTTAATCTGTTCAGAGGTACGATCTACTATATCTGGACCCCAAATTTTTCTCTCTCCGAGTTCTGTCCAACAAAGCGGGGATCTGCACTTTCTTCCGTACAATGCCTCGTATGGTGCCATCTGGATACTGGAATGGTAACTGTTGTTGTATGCGAATTCTGCCAAAGGCAGATATTCATCCCAGTTCCCTTTGAAATCCAAAACGCACGCTCTCAGCATATCTTCTAGTGTCTGTATCGTTCGTTCTGTTTGTCCGTCTGTTTGCGGATGATAAGCTGTACTGAAACTCAGTACCGTGCCCATGGCTTCTTGCACTGCTTTCCAGAACCTTGACATGAATCTTGGATCCCTGTTAGACACAATGTACTCCGGAACCCCATGTAATCTTACGATCTCTTTAATGTATAACCTCGCTAACTTCTCTGGCGAATATTTAACATTAATCGCCAAGAAATGGGCCGACTTCGTCAGTCTATCAACTATGACCCATATTGCATCGTATCCTGACGACGTACGAGGTAGTCCTACTATGAAGTCCATAGAGATACTGTCCCATTTCCATTCAGGAATACTAAGGGGTTGTAAAAATCCTGACGGCTTCTGATGTTCCGTCTTCACTTTCTGGCATGTAAGGCACTTTGTCACATACTTAGTGACATCTCGTTTCATACCAGGCCACCAAAACAATGACTTGATGTCTTGATACATCTTGGTCATTCCTGGATGAATCGTATATTTGCTTTTATGTGCCTCATCTAGAATTTGCTTCTTGAGATCATCTACAGGAGGAACATACGATCTTCCTCTGAATTCTATTACTCCCTCTGTTGAGATCTCAAAATCTTTTGTCTCGTTACTCAAGACTTTAGCTCGAAGGGTCTTTGCTAAAGGATCCCCTCTTTGAGCTTCTTTAATTTGCCTTATCATATCAAAGTTGTTCTCTGCACTAATGGCTCATTAGCCACATCATCTGCTGTTAACTGCATGTGATAAATAGGACCCCAATCTCTTATGTCTTCTAACAGATCACCCTCTTTGATCATGAGGGTGGCTACTTGCACCACTTTTCTACTCAAGGCATCAGCCACTACATTGGCTTTTCCCGGATGATACTTGATCTGATAGTCATAATCTTTCAACAACTCCATCCATCTCCTCTGTCTCATGTTAAGTTCTTTCTGGTCTTGCAGGTACTTGAGACTTTTGTGATCACAGAACAATTCTATAGTTGCCCCATACAAATAATGCCTCCATATCTTCAAGGCATACACTATCGCTGCAAGCTCCAGGTCATGAGTGGGGTAATTTTCTTCGTGAGGTTTTAATTGGCGCGAGGCGTAGGCAACAACTCTTCCCTGCTGCATCAGTACACATCCCAATCCCTGTTTGCTAGCATCTGTGTACACTACATATGGTAGTGTTGGATCGGGGATAACTAGTACTGGGGTAGAGGTTAGCCTTCGCTTCAGCTCTTGGAAACTTGCCTCACATTTCTCGTCCCACAAGAACTGCTGGTTCTTCCTGGTTAGCTTTGTCAGTGCTTGGGCAATTCTAGAAAAGTCCTGGATAAATCTCCTATAGTAACCTGCCAGCCCTAAGAAACTTCGTATCTCTGTTACTGTCTTAGGCTGCTCCCAGTTCAGTACTGATTCAACTTTACTGGGATCACGGCCACACCTTCATGGTTAATCACATGGCCTAGGAATTTAACTTCCTTTAACCAAAACTCACATTTACTGAGCTTAGCGTAGAGTTGTTTCTCCTTCAGTGTACTCAGCACAATTCTCAAGTGCTGCTCATGCTCTTCTTGAGTTTTGGAGTACACTAGTATGTCATCAATAAAAACTACTACAAACAGATCTAAGTATGGTCTAAAAATCCGGTTCATGTAATCCATGAAAATAGCAGGTGCATTCGTCAATCCAAACGGCATCACTAAGAACTCATAGTGTCCGTATCGGGTCCTAAATGCAGTCTTCGAAACATCTCCTGTCTTTATCCTCAGCTGATGATATCCCGATCGTAGATCGATCTTGGAAAACACCGTTGCTCCTGCCAGTTGGTCTAACAGATCATCAATTCGCGGCAGAGGGTATTTATTCTTTATCGTCACCTTGTTTAGCTCTCGATAGTCAATGCATAGCCTTAGACTACCGTCTTTCTTTTTTACAAAGAGTACTGGAGCACCCCAGGGAGATACACTTGGTCTTATAAAACCCTTCTCCAACAGCTCCTCAATTTGTCTCTTTAGCTCAACCATTTCGTTGGGAGCCATGCGATATGGAGCTTTGGATATTGGTTTTGTCCCTGGTACAAGGTCAATCGTGAACTCCACTTCTCGCTCTGGCGGAAGTCCACTGATCTCTGTTGGAAATACCTCTGGGAAGTCTTTCACTATCGGTATCTCTTCGATTCCTTCTTCTACCTCTGCTCGAATTGAGAAGAATACAAAATATCCTTGACATCCGTGCCGTAAGCATCTACTCGCTTCGGCTTCAGTCATAAAATTTAAATTTACTTCTTTTCTAGGATTTCTTCCTTAGAGGGTAACACTAACGTTTTCTTACCACAATCTAGAAGTATGTTATTGGCAGATAACCAATTCAAACCAATTATCACCTCAATGTCACGAAAAGGCATGCATATCAAGTCAATGACAGTGCAACAATGCTGATAACAGACCACACAATTCAGGCATGCTTTAGAAGTCACAACTTTAGGACTAGTGGGAGTAGAAACAACAATATCATATGGCAAGGTATCAACAGTCAAACCCAATCGCCCAACACAGTCATGTGATATAAAGGAATGGCTAGCACCTGAGTCAAACATGGCATACACAAGGCAATCATTAACAGTGATCGTACCTTGGATCATGTCAGGTGACTTACGGGCCTCTTCCTGTGTAAGGGCAAACACCCTGCCTTGGGTCTGCTGTCTCGTCCCTTCTGCCCCTTGTGGACATTCCTTTGAAAAGTGTCCTGGTCTCCCACATCTATAGCACACGTTCTGGCCAAATAAACATGGCTTGTCGCCATGATTCTTGCCACACTTCTCACATTCCTTGGCCCTTCGTGTGATATCAAACCCTTCAGGTCGTCTGCCCCCTCTTCTCATTTTTCTGCCAAAGCCAGGCCTCTTCCTCTTCTTATTAACATAAGAGGTTCCTTCTTGATTTGGCCTCGACGGGGGTCTCTCAGCTTTTAAAGCTATCGGCATCATTCCTCGATGATTTTGACTTGCTTCAGTAATACGGCAGACTTCTACTGCCTTGTTAAAACTCTCTATCTGTTGAGGCGCCACGACCTCCCTTAATGCTGGCTTTAATCCTTTGACCAGCTTCTCCGTATTCCACCGTTCATCATTGAGACGTTTTAGATAAGCAGAATAACGGGACAGCCGAATGTGCTTTGCTAGGTAATCATCAAAAGTTTCATTATTCCCCTGCTGCAACACTAGGAATTCAGCTTCCATTTTATCCTGCGCTGACCGGGGAAAATACTTCTGATAGAATCTTTCTTTGAACACCTCCCATGTTATTGGGGTGTTGTTGGCTTGTAGTACCAACTCAGTGTTGTTCCACCACTGATCTGCTTCTTTCTCTAGCTTATAAATTGCCATCTGAGCTTTAATCTCAGATGAACATCCCATTACCCGAAAGATCTTCTCCAATCGGGTAATCCAATCTTCAGCTATTTGTGGTTCTAATGAACCCTTGAACTCTGGTGGATTATGTTTGCAAAATTTCGTCATCCACTGCTGAATATCTCCTTGGTTCTCAGCCAATCCTGCTTGCTCTTCAGGTGCTTGCTGTTGGACTTGTGGGGTTGCTTCAGCTTGCACTTGCTCAGGTTGTCGTAACTGAGCAATCGCTGCTGCTACTGCTGCTGCTATAACAGCGTCTCTCTCTTCTTGCTGCCGTAACTGTGCCTCTTGTAGTTGCTGTATGACTCGTTGTTGCTCATCCAGCCTATTCATTACTTGCTGGATAGGATCTCTATGTGGTTCCTCAAGAGTGTTTCTTGCTCCTCTCCGTGTTCTCACCATTTCGCTTGTTCTTTAGTTAACTATGGGAGAATAAAGGAACTCTTTAATCATTTATCATAAAAACATACCCTTCTTATTTATATAACAAACATTTGTACAGCAACACAAGGGTTACACAGAGTTTTTTAGCAGTTAGCCTAACTTATATACAGTCCAAAACTATCTACACTATATACATCATCAGTCTAGCATTGGCCATGACCAGCTCATGGAAAAGTAGCCCATACAAAGGTCTCTATGGCGTCGACCATCTCCAGGAAAGTACATCTGGGTAGGCGATTGTCTATCTCATTAATTCCTTCATTCCATTTCCATGTCTTGGGGATTACACGATACAGAGCTTGGATCCAATCATCATCTCCCAAGGTACGGTCCTCTCTAGTTACCCAGTAATAAAGGCTCTTAATGTCATCTAAGAACCTTAAGTATACATCAGCTTCCTGGTGCTCATACGACTTAATAAAACGGCTTCTAAACTGGAACTCTCGAACTAGCTGAGGAAGGTATTGGAACTCTTTCTTAATTTCAAGTGTAGGGATCTTACTCGGACCTGCTTCATCCTTAGTAGGTATCTTAATAACTGGAGCTATATCATTAGAGGCAACGGTGGCAATGTCTTTCTCTAGAGCCTTCCCCTTGAAACTGAAGTAATCTACCTGGGTAACTGGGGATTTGGTGCTAAGCTCTCCATACCTTTCAATATCCTCGTACCACCATGTCTCATCATACCACCATGGATATCGCTCACCGGGCATGACCTTGCTGATAGTCTCTCCGGATTTTCCACTTCCACTACAGACAGCCATTACCTGAGCTTTTCTGTAATCCTAATGACCAAATGAACTCATTAATAAGCACTATAACATGCTTTCCTTAAGATGCAGAGCATACAAAATATCAAAATTTGTTCTGTGTGCCAGAATCATATGCTCTGATACAATAAATGTAACACCTTACGTTTACGACCTTATATTGTGCCAAGTTAAGACATTCGGAAGCGCAGTTTAAGGTTACCGGGTCTAAAAACCTGAATTTGAAAATTTCTTTTCCGCATTACTATTCACCGTAACCTTAAACTTGGCATAACTTTGGTAAATTATAACTAATTCTAGAAAAATCGAAACGAGGTCGTTCCAAGTCTCACTCGAAGCTCTTAACATCATCTATCAAGGAAAAATGACCTCAGGTTCCGTTTTAATCAGAAACGCATTCGTTTTCAATTTCGAAAAGTACTGTTCATTTGGTCATTTTTCTATTTTCCAGGATTTTTGCCTAACTTCGGAAAGGCATAACTTCTTACACAGAGCTCCGATTGTGACGCTTTACCACTCGTTTTAAAGGGAAAAATAAGATCTATTTGCATGCCAAATTTCAGGGAAAAAGTCAACCATTTGACCAGGGTCTTCGTTGGTCAAAGTTTGGTCAAATCTAGACCATTTTTATCCCCCTTTTTCACTAATTCTAACAGCATTTCGTTTTTCACTATAATCATACCATAATCACATGTAAAGCTATTCTATCATTAATATACATTCCAAAAAGGGTATCATATCGTGTATTTATGAACATAGTATGCTTACATGGCTTGAAAGAGAAAGGTTCAAAACCGTATAATACATTACATAATTCATAACTTCTTCAAGCCATGACTATTTCCTTTCCTTTCTCCTTGGCAGTAGTGGCACCTAGGATATCATGTTATAGGAGGAATGAGATTTCATAGAAATCCCAGTAGCATTGAACATACAACCATCAAGTCAACATGCATAAGATGTCATGCTACATGCAGTATAATAACATTTCTAGTCTTTATGCCATGCCATAATCATTCTGTATCCATGTCATCATATCATGGAACATATAATCATTCTGGTCAAAACTCAATCATGCAAGAGCCAAGGCATACATTGCAAGGAGTTCACATCATCTATACATAAACATTCTCATGGCACATAAACACACATAGCAGAAACACCAAATGCAGATCAACAAAATAATTGCAGTTCACGCTACCTCAATTCCACGCTTAACGTTTCCTCCTTGTTCCCTTGCTGGAGATCCTCCTAGGTTTCCAGAAGAGTTGCCTATCAACCATACAGTAAGGGTATGGTAAATTCCATATCCAGTATACCATTCTTTCTCAATATAATGCTACCCTTGTGCCTTTCAATTATAATTTCTGTATACCTTTCCTAAACCTTTGACCTTGGTTTGACCAAGCCTTAATCCTCAATTAAGGTCTTGGAATCCTTCCTTAATCCATGATTAATCATGCTTTCTTGGTTAATCATTAACCCTTAATCCTTAATCCAATATTTAATTAAGGTCCTCAAGTCACATAGTCATAATCCTCTAAGATTAAGTCACTAATCCCTTATGGATTAACCATTAATCATTCTCTAATCAACATGATTAACCATTAATCATTCTCTAATCAATATGATTAACCATTATTCATTCCTTAATCAACATGATTAATCATTTTCTAATCAATATGATTAAGCTTTAATAAATCCTTAATCAACATGATTAACCATAATTAATCATCCTTCAATTACCATAACTAATCACTAATTAATTAGGGTAGCTAATCTTAACCACTTACTAATCCTTAATCAAATAACATGATTAATCTTAGCTATCACTAAACCATAATTAATTAAGGTAATTAATCCTAATCTTCCTCAAATAAATAATCAACTAAAAATAATTAACACTTAGGGAGATAAATATACCTTAATTAGCTCTTAATCGGCGATTAGAGGTGTCTAAGCTTGTTTTCTCTCTTTCTCTCTCTTCTTTCTTCCTTTCTCTCTCCTAGAACTCAAGAACACAAAATTCTCTCCCAACAAAACCACCTTCGCCGTCCGGTGTCCGTTTTTCACGTACTTTATATCATTTCTTCGTTTCTTCGATCTCTACACAATGGGATAATTTTTAAAGCCAAAAAACTTCATTTTCCAAACACCCAAAAAGTCAAACGTACGGCCAAAAAATATACTGATGTAGAACGTGTTCTATGGAGGCAAAGACATAATCTATCATATCTACTTATTAATATAAGGCAGAAAACAATCATACTGTAGTATAAATGAAAATATTTGCATAATATATATGTGAAGCAAATGTCTGATGCTCAGAACCGAAAGACAGGAAAGAACACTGATATAAAAAAAACACATACCATAGAACCAACAGGAAAAATCACTGCTCTGATACCAATGAAGGATTTCGGGCGTACCTGGAGTATTCAAAATCTTCAGATAGCCACACGAAGGTCCGATTACAGTATTGAACTCGGATCTTGGAGACACAGCAAATGCACAGGGAAGGAGAGGTTCAGAGAGTGGGAGGAGGAGTCTGGAGGAACCAACAGAATATGGAGAAAAGCACGCACTCTCAAAATGATCCCTCTTGGATCAGTTATGTAACACCATACTTTTGAAAATAATAAATTGCCTCCTTCGTCTAACCGTCCCCCCATTTTGCAGATCATATAAAAAAGGCTAAAATTGCAGTTAGGGACCCATATGCTTTGTTATTCACACTGGAGCCCCAAATGTCAATGGGCCTGGGTCCAATCCACCAAGGGTGGACTGGCCCATTTTCTTACACTCTTCAAATCTACGATCTACCATATGCTAATCGAACATTAACATCTACCACATTCGAACTCATGGCTTGATGGTGAAAGTGTTTTGCTTTCACCTCTTCGAACATGGCAACATCACACACAACATCTACCATCTACTCATAATCTGGAAAAAATATGCAGTGAACTTGCAGAAACTTGGATATGAGGAATCAAGACTAAATAAGAAAAATATTCCCGAAATAGCATCAATGACCCATCTTAGAAAAAAAATCAATCAAACTCATCCACTTCTATCCAACCACCACTAACAATCCAAAAGGCCGTCACCTTGGCCCGAAAATCAATCCAGATCCAATCAAACCCAACAATATCAAATCAAACCCAGAAAAACATATGAACATTCACACATCTCTGTAGAAGTTGAAGGCCGAGAAGATGAAGAAGCTGGAGAAGTCGAAGGTGGGGAAGAATGGAAGATCAGGGCCAGAAAGTTGAAGATCCATCACCATAACATGAAGCTGGTCTTGTTATGACTTGGGACAAGGCCTTAGACCAAGCCTTCAAGTGAAGCTGGTTGGAGACAAATGCATGATCGAAGTTGCTGGTTTTTTCGTTCTGTGAAAGAGGTGCACATCTTGTTGCCATCACCGTCACCAGAGATATGTAAAAGGATGAGACGCCATCACGGGTGGCTCGGAGATCACTTTCGTCAGTCGCCGCCGTCGTGGGTGGCTGGAAGTCAGTGATGAGGTGATGGAGTTAGGGTAAGGAAATGAAGGAGGGGCAAAACAAGAATTTCATGGAATTTTTTAGAATTCCACGGCTCATATGATGGAAGCCAATTCCATCAATTTTGATGGGGTTAGCTTCCATGTGGAAGCCATTTCCATGACTTTTTGATGGAAATCAATTTCATTTCCACATCCATCTACCTCAATTCAAGCACACCAAACGGAGCATTAATCAAATGTAAGCAAACATATAGTAGTGAATGTAAATCTCTCTACATTCAAGTTCCCAAAACCCATTATACCACATTAAATAGATAAGTATGAAGTTGAAAAATCATTTAATATTATAAGGTGACTAGTACTTTTGCCTCCTCTTTCTTTCTTTCTTTCTTTTTTTGAATAAGAGATCAACAACATCAATAAAATGAAGGCTAATACATAAAATCCTACTCTAAACAGAAAAGGAAGACAGAGGACAATAATGAGAAAGTTGTAGGGATTGGGAGAAAGCATGAACTAAGGTTACATTTATATATTGAAGTGTCTGTTTGGCTGGGCGTTCAAAAGCCCAGAAGTAACTTATAGCCTACCATAAGCCCGATTGAAAATTAAGAGCCTGTTTGTTTAAACTGTTGGGTTATCTTACTTATGCCCAAAAATTATCCTCAATTGAACGATTTGTACAAGCCAACAAGAGTAGCTTTTCCTGTGCCCTCACCATGCCTATGACCATTAATTTCATCATTATTTGTGTCAAAAACTCTCAAGTTTTCTCTCTCTTTCCCTCATATTATTTTTATTCTCTTTCTCTCATGAATTTAAATTTAAGAATATTTCATCCATTAAAATTATGTTTCACTTTATAATCCCAATAATTTTTTATGATATCTCTAATGTTTTAAAATATATTTTAGTCACTAAATTTTACTTCTTCATATTAAAATAATTTAAATTCATTGTATTATGTAGATTTATTTCTTTATCATGTTTCATTATTTATTAAAACTCATACCCATTTTGGTAATTTTACAAACTAAACTTACTTTTATTCAATTATACCCCAAACAACCTTTTACCCAATCTAACTTTTACAAACCAACTTTTATAAAATCCAATCCAAACTCAATTCATATCATTCAATTTAACTTTTACCCAATCTAACTTTTTCAAAAGTCAAATTAACAATAAGTTAATTTTCTAATTGCTAATCCAAATAAACCCGAAATCTTCTTAAAAGAAGGATAATATCTAGAAAAACCACATTATGAGGATCATCATATCATGCACCAGATATTGCCTCTAAAAATGTCGTATATTTAGAACCGAAAAAAAGAGAGAGCAATTTATAAGATTAGATAATAAGATGACTAGTCAAACACTAGTGTTTTCTTTCTTGAGAATAGTGTCTTGCTATGGATATTATAATATACGCAAAATCCATATCAAAACATAGATCTTTTGATCAGCTCTTCATTAACAAGGGCATTATACCAAGGTATATATGTCAATCATCTCGAACATGACGAATATGTATACACATGTATATTTATTATAATTAAATCAAAACAAGACTTAAACGTATGGAGATGACCTAGAGAAAGGAATAAAAAAAAAAGAAGGAAAAAAGCACTATTTATTAGAGAAATTTTTTATATATTCATTCACTAAATGCAGCCCATGCTTATTAACTTTTAAGCTTTCTTTATATAAAGTTAAATAAGCTACGTTTCCTAAATAATCTCTCCCACATGCAGACATATATATGCAGTTCCGTTTGGTTTAAGAAAAGAAAGGAATCTTGCTTGTCTAATATTTTTAATACTTATTGCACTTATATAATCGTTATCGTATGTGTTCTCATTTTTAGTATTATTAATTTTATAACACAGGCGTAACAATAATTTCTCATCACTATTTTTTAAGTAAATTTTTTATTTTATAACAAACGCATAAAAATTATTTTTAATATGAAACATCGCAAGTTGACTCTTGCCACGGATTATTTCAATTGAAGTCAAGATCACCAAAAAAATTATTAATATTTAAAATTTTAGTTTCCTTTTATATTTATTTTTGTATGCTAATTTTTCTGGATACATTTTAGTCAATGCAAGTTTAAATTTTATCATGGCTTTATAATTTTTATTTTCTTAATTTAGCTTACAGTTAAACTTTGGTCAACGTATGATTAAACTTCTGTCAATATGTGTAATGATATATTATCATAAAAATTTCAAATATGCATTATCTAATTATTGTACACAAAGTAATTTAATGTATGTTACATCACGTATTATACATAAACATTAATTCTATTTTACATTATCTATTTTCGTACTTTTCTTGACATATATAATACATCAAATCAAACATATTAAGTGTTCAAGTATACAGGATATATTAATTAAGTCGTGTTAATAAAATCTGACTGCTCATATAAATTTAATAATAAGAATTCTGGCAACATAATAATAATAATAATAATAAGAATTAACCTAAGATTTTTGAACGTTAGGAACTTAGGATCCAAGAGTTGAATAAACTATATAACGACAAAAAAGAATAGTTAAACCAAAACAATTAAATAAAAAAATTGCACAGGGTTGAATATTTTATTCTTCCACATTCATTTAATCTCTCTCCTCTCATATCTTATTCACTTTCTCTCTGCACTACTCATCCTCCATTATCATTCCCTTTCTTTTTCTATTGGTTCTTAGGTCTGAATCATTGGTCACTCCTACCTTTTGCATTTATATATTTAATCTTGATCTCTTCACTGTTCTTAATCTTAGTACTTCTCTTCTTTTACTATATATATAATAATATAAATTTTTCTTCCTGTTTTCCTGTTGTTTTACTTGGCTTTAGCTTTTGTGAGTGTGTTTATGGCCGGCCTGGACTTGGGTTCTTCACAATCTCATCACTTTCTCCTTCATCATCAGCTTCAACGCCCTAATCTTCAATCCAACCAAGATGACGATGATAACCAAGAAGATAGTCCGAACCCTCAAGGGCTTAACCCGGCCGGTCCAGGTGATGTTGTCCGCCGGCCCAGGGGTAGGCCGCCAGGATCGAAGAATAAGCCGAAGCCGCCGGTGATAATCACGCGCGAGAGTGCCAACGCGCTTCGAGCTCATATTCTTGAGGTTAGCGGCGGCTCCGATGTGTTTGAGTGTGTGGCGACTTATGCAAGGAGGAGACAGCGAGGGATCTGTGTGTTGAGTGGGAGCGGCACGGTCACCAACGTGACAATCCGCCAGCCATCACCAGCCGGAGCCGTCGCGACCCTGCAGGGCAGGTTTGAGATACTGTCTCTGTCCGGATCTTTCTTGCCGCCTCCAGCTCCGCCAGGAGCAACAAGCCTGAGCGTATTTCTCGCCGGAGGACAAGGTCATGTGGTCGGAGGAAATGTTGTCGGTGCGTTGGTGGCGGCTGGTCCAATTATTGTGATTGCTTCTTCATTTACCAACGTAGCATATGAGAGATTGCCATTAGATAACGAGGAGGAACCCTTACCGGTCCAGAACGGCAGCGGCGCTGACAACAGCGGTGGCGGGGACCGAGACATGAATGGATTTCCGAGCTCATCTTCTGGTCTTCCCTTCTTGAATTTGCCTGTAAACATGTCTCAGTTACCTCTTAACGGTAACTGGGTTGAAAATTCTGGCGGTGGAAGATCTCAGCAGCCATATTAAGCTTTCTAGGGCACAAAAAGGTGAGAGTCGATGAATTAATCTAGTTTCTATCTCTCTAACTATGACTACTTCTGTTGATTCTTGTAAATTTCATCTCTTTCGTTTTGTTGAAGATTGATTATCTGTTGCGTTGTGTTTGGTTAATTAGCTATGTTTGAATTGTTAAACACTCCTTAATTTCCTTGTTGAAGACCACTCTTGTGCTCTCAGATCTCAGATTAATAAGCTTTAATTACTTCGAGTAGAATAGACACAATTTCGTTGTCCGATGGCGTACTGTCGGCCAGATGGAATGAATTAAAAAAAAAAATTATATTAGTTGTTTAATGAATTACTAAGTAAGAGAAAAATCAAGTTGATAACCTAATCCTTGAACTTGCACAAGAAGTATATATTTCTTCGATGCTTGTCTTGTAGTTACCATCATTGGCTTGGCCTCTCATATATCGATATAATATTATTTCTCTAGAAAAAGGTGAGAATTAATAATTAATTACTAGTTCTCCATGACTTGAATTTGTAGATTTACTGATTTTTTACCTCCCCTTGTTTTTCTGTAAATTAAAGATTGATTCTCTCTAATTAATGCCTTCTGTTGGGTTATGTAGCTTTAGAGATGTTTGAATTACTATTAAACATTTCTTCTCTGTTCCATGTAGTGTTGGCTAGGCACAAATTATACCTCGTTCTAAATATAAGGGTAAGGTAACTAATATATAAAGATTAAGAAAATTATACCTGGTTTCATTTGCATTGAAAGTTATACTCTTTATGAAAACCCTCTAAACATATGCAATCAATGGAGAGAATTTAGGAAAAAAAGTTATAAATTTGAAAACCAAAGTAATCAAAATCTTATATTTAAAACTAATCAAACTATGCCACTAGATTTAACAATGTAACTAGAAAGAATACTGCAGAATACTCCTATTGCTTAGCGATTACTTGAGACAAAAACCTAAAGAAAACCAACACTCAGAAACCAATTAATTGGACAAACTAATTATTGCACTTCCGAGGCAAAAGAATTGCTTTGATGTTGTTTGCCTTGAAGCTTCAAGTTTTCTTGTCCCCTCTCTCTCTCTCTCATGCAAGTTTCAAGAAGTTCAACAACATTAATCGAAGCATAGTTAATACATAAATTGCTAACTCCTACCCTTAATAATATAGCTAGATAACTAATTTGTGAATATTAAAGAAATTAGTTAAGTTAGTTATTTATAACAAATATATCTTAGTATTCCTAAATCACCTTATTTAATAATATATATTGTAGTTACCTCTTAATTGGGAGCCCTTTTAATGTATGCAATTAATAGGATAATTTGAGCAAAAGATTATAAATTTGAGGGGAAAAAAAGTAAATTGATATCTTATATTTAGAAACAAACTGAAAGCCTTATCTAACTCATATTTTAAACCGGAGGAGGCAGTACCAAGATATAACCAAATAGCTAATAGATCAGATATCTTTTAATAATGTGATAATGTTTAACTAATGTTGTGCGTTTATTGCAAACCTTGCTGGGATTAATGGCTAAAAGAACTATATATAACTCTAGTCAATTTCGTAACTCAGTATGATAGCCAAAGATCTCAAAGATGGAACTTTCTCGAATAAAAAAATTCATATTATAAAAATTCACACTTGAATCTATTTCTATAATTTAATTAGTAAATGAATAAAAATACAAATTTTGAGATGCACATAATAATACCAATAAACTGATCTTACTCCCCATGAAAATTAAATATGAATCCAGATTCCTAAAATGTGACAAATGTGAAGTTCTTTTTTTTTTTTTTTGCCAACAACACAAATGTAGAGTATTTGGACGGTAAAATTATCTCACAAAGCTAATCTGTCATGCATACTTTTTTTTTTGGCCTATTTCATGTAGGATATGTGCTGTTCTTAACAAATTTAATTACCACATGAATAAAATCCACCTTACACAATCTATTTCAATGCGTGTTTGTGCATGCATGTCCTACTTCTACCACTAAAATCCAATCCAAGTTATCCGATTAGATCATCAGAAAACCGTGAATTAGTCTAGTCAAGGGTTTTGGACATGTCAACCAAGTTGGATTTCATTCTTTTTTCTCCTTTGCTGAGCCTAAAACGACATTGTTTTGAGTTAAAAAAAAAAAAAGTAGTTCATCATATATGTACTTTAGTAACATTGTTTTATTAGATTATGTATATGTTGTTTATACATGAATGTTCTATGTAGTTTTGGGTATTTAAATATTATTCTTGTCAAGGTTATATATGAATACATTGGGATGGATACTTTAATTATATTATTTTATTTGTAATTATGATTGGGTTGATCACAGTTTAACTACAGTTAGACCACTGATCATCCAACCATGGTCTTGATCAATTTAATCACTGTTCTAGTTTTAGTACCTTGGTCTTACTTTGTTTTGGTCGATTCAAAGGTAACATCGATGAAGCTTGTGAAAGCAAAAAAGTTTAGGAAACTAGGAAACATGAATGTCGTTTTATAGCTTCTTGTCTTCAAGTAGACAAGCTAACTTTGAAAGATAGGATTCTTAAAGATAGGTTTTAAATTGCTTGCAGGGCTCGTGAACAAAAGGCATATCTATATTCATAGCATATGTAAAACACAGATGTGTGTGTGTGTGTGTGTGTGTGTGTGTGTGTATCTCTGTGTGTGCGCGCGCGCATTATTGTCTTAAAAGCATCAGTTTTTGTTAATCTAGCTTTACATTTATTACATTCTTGCATGTTTTCACTGTTTATTTCTTGTTTTTCTCAATTATCTTGTTTTGTTTAATGCTTGAAGTATGCACTCAAGTACTATCGGTGCTTTATTTTAGAAGTTAGCGTGAGGCAAGAAATATATATACACATATAACAGATACACACACTTGTAAATCTTTCAAATTTTGAGGTTGGTATAGGTAGCTGTTAACATTGTAAAACTCAACAATAAATCTCAGAATCTTTAAAAAGTGTATAAGAAGAAAACTTCTTCAATGTGCTATTAATTTTTCTGTTAATTCAATAAGAGGACACGATATGTCATAAGAAAAATAATGTCCTGAACTTTTTTTTAGATTTTTGATAAAAAAATTAACCTCATCAGATTTTGTATTATGCATAGACAATACTCTCTATATAACATATCATGATTTATTGGTAAGAGAATGGACCAATTAACTATATGAGAATTATCTGAATAAATTTTAAAACTATTTGTATATACCTCAAAGTTCTGTTTGAGATGTATACAATTTAGGCAACCGTGGCTGTTAAGTGCATAGTTTTGTTAAGTTTTATATGTTATGTGCATTTCTTGTTAACCTTGACACTGGGTATGGAAGATCATTTCTGTTCTTTGTTATTGTAATTTTGTTTGCATTCAAAAAAGTTATTGAGATCAATTTTTTTTCCAATTTTTTCCCAATAAGTTGTTATTATAAAATAATAAATCAGAACCATCCATATTTTAATCTAAGAGTAGAATGAGATTCTAAACAGAAAAAGAGAAGAGAGAAAAAGGTTAGAAGATCTGAATCCTGTATATCCATATATACATGCATATTCTTACTTATTTGTTTGGGAGAAATTTAATAAAGTCTCCACTAGACAATTAATATCAGTCAACCTTAAAAAAATTCTAAAATTTCACTGCATCTTGAAGGAGTAAAATTTCATGGGTGAAAAGATAAAAATATCCTTGCTTTATTTTGAAGTTGTGAATTCTCTTATATTTCTTACAAATTCTTAGATTTGGGTTGAAAATCACTGAATTTTTCCTGTAAATCATTGAATGAGTTGTCCATTCACACAAAAATAATTACATTTGGGGGTTGTGAATTTTTTATGATTTTTATAAATCACCGAATTTGAGTTACAAATAATCAAATTTTTGTTGTGAATTTCCAAATTTGAGTTCTCTATTCATACCAAAACAAAATTGCATTTGGGAGTTATAAATTCCTTTATGTTTCATGTAAATTGCCAAATTTGGGTTGCGAATTGCCAAATATTTGTTGTAGATAACTGAATTTAAGTTGTTTATTCTGCCATAAAATTTACAAGGACTAACAACTCAAATTCAGCAATTTGCAATCCAAATTTGACAATTTACAAAAATGTTTTTAAAAATTTTTATAATTTTTTTGGGAATTGATTGATACTAAAGTATTAATTGTCTACAGTGGGAGTTAAATGAAAATTTTGTAATTATTAATTTTCTTTGTCCTACGTGTGATGTATGATTTTGTAAATATTTCTTATCGTGAAGACGTTGCGTTTGTCCGCGTTGTATGTTGGTTAGGCATGTTTGAACTTTAAAAAAAAAAAAAATTCTCGTTAATTAATTTGGTTAAACCATCTCAATATATCAGTTAATGTATTAAGCAATTAATATAATTACCTAATATTGTTGAACCACCACAACAATCACTGTGATGTCTGTTTCGTGTCTGGTTGCTAATTAATCAATAATTTGGCAATAATCTTGGGGGACTATTTAAGATGACCCTAACAATATTGCTTTGGTCATGTTCTCCCCCTCTATCTTCCTCACATAATTAGTTCCACTGTATCAACATTTAATTAGTTGGGCAAAGAAACTAGCCATATATATTTTATATGACACACACCCGAAAAATTAACTTGTTGGTCCTAATTATAGTTTCACCCAATTTTGATTACATTCTTGTAGGTTTTTTTCCCTTTTAATTAACTTGTCCTTACAAGTGTTCTCATTAAAGGCACTAGGCTCATAATTTATTAATTAGAGTTGATATGGATGTTAACTAAGTAACATGTAAGCTGTCACAAAATACAAAAGAAAAAAAGAAAATTTTTAAAAATAAAATTTATTTATTATCACCATAAAAATAAAAAATTATTATGCTCATAATCGTCACACACACACACATACATACATACATACATCATCTGTAATCAAGTTGATTTTGATTTTACTTAGATTCACGTAGCAAAATTAATTCAGGTGTATACTAAGTGAGAGTCATGTCATTAACTACTAATGCCATTTCTCTTATAAATGAACAAATTATGAATATAATGACGAATAACTATACTTGAAAAAACTACAAAGAATTATTTAATTAAAAATTTGGTGAAATTATGGATACTTACACATTAATGTTTCACACACATGTATATCATATTTGATTCTTGTATAAGTTCCAGGCCACTGATTAAAATACAATTGAGTAACATCAGGAACGATGTATTGATTGATTCAAATTAAGGTAGCAACGGTGGAGTTTGAAGAAAAGCAGAAGCTTTAGGGAACTAGAGGAATGTTGTTTTTTAGTTTCTTGTCTATAATTAGGTAGACAAACTAACTTTGAATACTAGACATTGAGTGCACAAATATACATATTCTTAATTCAGGCATAAGTGAATATGTGTGTGTTTATATAAACACACATATGGATTCTCCAATACTAGAAAACAAATAGGCTCATCTTGCCTAACAAAACATTCAAAGCATGATTGTCTAAAATCATAATTTTGTTGTTAATTGCCAGCCATATTTCATCTTTTATTCATGTTTTTCGGGATAATGTACAAATTTGTTTAAGAAGTTCTTACTCAAGAACGCTGGACATTCAAAAGATTTTTTTTTTTGTGAAAAATTTGTCTCGGAAGTATTTCAAAATTATAGCAATATATTCCCCCTATTGTTAGAAAAACTAACATTTTAAAATATTATTGTGATTTTAAACTTTCGGGACAAATTTACACCCAAAAAAGCTTCCGAGTACCCAGCA
This sequence comes from Neltuma alba, assembly GCF_004799145.2. Classification (NCBI taxonomy): domain Eukaryota; kingdom Viridiplantae; phylum Streptophyta; class Magnoliopsida; order Fabales; family Fabaceae; genus Neltuma; species Neltuma alba. The sequence goes on along the minus strand of NW_021632637.1, from coordinate 2,561 downwards.
CACTTGAGTAGAAACTTCCGAGATAAATCTGAACCTTAAACCTTTTTTACAAAAAAGATTGGTTTTTTTTTCATCCTTTCCATCATTATCTTCGCTTCTTCTCCACTTTGATTCTGCTTCTTGCTCCGCCTTTAATTCCTCCACATTCGCCCTTTCATCCTAATATTTTCCGTCCTTTTTAAAAACATTTTGAGGAGATCTCGTGTGGATTTTGTTTGGGACATTTATAGGTGGATATACTGAAGAAATGATTGATTTGATTATATTGGGTTGATGGAGAGAGTAAACTGAGATCAGGGGAGAGTAAAGGAGAAAGCTGAAAAAGCGTGCCTTTATCGCGCGCCCTCTGTTTCGGAATCATTCTGCCATGCTTCTCCCTCTAACAAATCCCAGTCTTTTCCTTCTATTCTTCCCACCGTTGCATTTCGAGCGATGCACGAGGAGGATCATTAGAATACAGAGACGCATCCTCCGCCGATGTATCATCTCATTTCTCACAAAACCCATTTTTAATGTCAATTAATTTACAAGTGTAGAGGTATAACAACGCGTTGTAAATAACTAATCCGAAATGGTGAAAATTGATTCAAGAATCGTTAATCTTACAGGTGCGTCTTGCTTTTATTTTTACAAGTGTGTAAGATATAATAATTGTTGCAAATAGTTGTTCTGAAATGGTAAAAATCGATTCACTAGTTGTTAATCATTACTCAATCTAGTAACTTCACCATTACGTACAGGTGTCTCTTAATTTCATTTTTTTTTTTTCCAAGTGTGCAAGCTATAATAACGTGCTGTAAATAGCTAATCCTAAATGGTGATAATAAATTCAATAGTTGTTTTCCGTACTTAAATATAGTAACTTCACCATTGCAAGTGCCTCTTATTTTCATTTTTTGCAAGTGTACGTACAAGGTATGACAACGTGGTGTAATAAGCGATCCAAAATAATGAAAATCAATTCAAGAGTTGTTAGTTAATTCATACTTGAGTCTAGTAACTTCCCCTATAAAGTGTACCTTTCATTTTTTTTTTTTGGAAGCTAAGTGTCTAATATAACGTGTTGGAAGTAACATATCTTGGACGGTGGAAATCTATTCAAGAGTTGTTAGCTTCCTCAAGTCTCTTTCATATAAAGTGGACCTTTCATTTCTTTTCCCAAATGCCTAATAAAACGATGTAAATAGTCTATCCATTTTTTTCCGAACGTCTAAAAAATGATGTAAATAGATTATCCAAAGTGGTTAAAATTCATCCAAGAATTGTTAACCCCAAATCAAGTCTAGTAACTTCCCCTGTAAAGTGATGTTTTCGTTTTTTTTTCCAAGTATCTAAAAACGTGCTGTAAATAGTTAATCTGAGATGGTGAAAATCTATTCAAGATTTGTTAATCCCTGTTCAAATCTATTCATTTTTCCAAGTGTTTGTAAGGCATAATAAGGTGTTGTAAGTAGTTGAGTTGAAATGGTTGAAATTGATTTGAGAGTTGTTAATCCCTACTCAAGTCAAGTAACTTCGCTGTGAAGTGAACCTTTCGTCCCCCCCCCCCCCAAGTGTCTAATATATAACGTGTTGTAAATAATGTATTTGAAATTGTGAAAGTTCATTCAAGAGTTGTAAACCTACTCAAGTCTTGTAATTTCCTCCGTAAAGGGGGTCTTCCATTTTTTGCCCTAAGTATCTAATAACGTGTTGTAAATAGTTTTTGGAGAATAATTAACCATTCTTAGACTGAATACTACTTAGATCAGGGCCATCTGGGGGATAAGCAATATCTGAAAAGGTCATGAGGCTATTGATTTCTTGAATGAGTACTTCTGGCTGGTTGATTGTTCCTTGACATAAAGCTAGACAGCTTCCTCCCTTGTGATATGCTTTACCGAGATCTTTGGGTGCAAGCTACACAGCTTCCTCCCTTGTGATATCATCCTTGTAATCTTAGCTTGAATATTGACTGTGCTGCCTGCAGGTATTTGCACCAATAGCTACAGCTTTCCAACCACCATAATTTCCACTAGGGTCACTCATGTAAAGTTGAAAGCCATAATTTTTGTGCCAACCAGCAAAAACAAATGAGACTCCGAATGGCCTGGGACCACCAAATTTTGTGTAACCTTGCTTAAGGAAATGGAGCTATACCTAAGGAAACAGAGAAATGGACAAAATCGTTATCCTTTTAGTTTCTAATTTGATTTAATTGAGATGGCTAAATCTCTGCCAAAACAGTGGCCGAGAAAAACACTATAAAACTAAATTGGCAATTTCACATTCATCACTTGTTATTTGGCATGCAGGACTTGTCATTAGCAACAATTATGAAAATAATACCAATTTCTATCAAATTTCAACACTTACTATTTCTAATACTAGACTTTTTAATTATAACTAAATTGTGGAAATAATACCAATTTTGCTAAAACTTAAGTTATAGTGAATAGTTTTTCAATAATTACTATTTCTCACACTAGACTTATTAGCAACTAAATTGTGAAAATAATATCCATTTATGCTAGAATTTAAGTTAATGTGAACAGCTTTTCAATACTTGTTATTTCTAACAA
>NW_021632636.1:0-86670 GCF_004799145.2 Neltuma alba | reverse complement strand
CCACTCCAATAGCTCTAACTTCAATGAAAAGAGTTGTTCCTATGGCACAACAATAAGTACCATAATTAGCTTCACATATGTAGAACATTAAAAACTCAAAATAATGCATAACTTTGGTTGTTAGGCAAGTAAACATGAAATTGCTACAATCAACTTGTAGATGTACTAAGTTTTGTTGTAAATTGCCTGACTTTGATTGTTACATCAGTAAACATGATTTTGCTACCATTGCCTTGTAAATATACTAATTGTTGTTGTAAATTGCCTAATTTCAGTTGTTACAATAGTAATATGAAACTGCTATAATCAACTTGTAAATATGACAAATTTTTGGTGTAAATTTTCTAACTTTTCTTGTCATACAAGCAAGCATACTTGTTAATTTTTTACTTTAATTATTAATTAATGCCAGAGACATGCACCAACAATACTTACTCACAAAACTTAGAAAATTGCAAAACAGAATATATTACTGAAAGCATAAAAAGACATTGCACAGTAGTGACTATATTATTAAGAAATATCAATGACCAATTGAAAAGAGTGAACAAATTTGAATTAAGAAAATAAAGCTACAAACTTAAAACCTTAAACCTTAACCTTTTAACACTCACATGTTCCGATCAAATGGTAATAGTGTTGACATTCTTATATTCTTATACTTGTTAATCTTTGATTCTTTGAAATTTGTATTAAATATGGCAAGTTTCTAGATATGGTAATAGGAGAAGCCTTAGTGTTGGTGATCCATATGCCATAGGCTTCCTTCACAAATAGGGTTTTGTTAAAGATCACTTTTCCTTACAGCAAATATATTTCTAGGGAATGAAACAATGCCTATAAAAGAATTAATAAAGATGTGCTTCATATTAGTGAAGATAGCAATAACTACATCACAGTTCATGCGTCTCCATGAAAATTATTTTTATCAACTTCCATTTGAAAACGCTATAATGGAATTATATACTCTACATGAAAGTAGTATACAATATACCTAAAATGGTTAATGGCACATTATCGACATGAACGAGAGGATTGAGATTTCTAGTGAGAGAATGTGAAAATAATACAAATAAGAAAAGTGTACCTAAGTATAGAGGAGCAAAACTATTATAGAGAAGTGAGATTTCTATCGAGAGAACACAAACACACATGAAAAATGTGAGAGAATGCAAGCAAATATGACTACTCCAGCCATCTGAGAATGTGTTAAGAATGCTAAGAGAATAGGGTACAGAGAATGCAAACCAATTTGTATGCGGCAAAGAAAATTTGGATTTGATCATAAGAGTAAAACCCTATTAGAACTTTTTCTCCCACCCCCCCCCAAAATATTAAAGGTAGTCTAGTCCTTTTTCTTCTCAATTTAATTTCATCTTGACCGAAGAGATTGCAGCAAAATTTCAAAGTTGTTAAGTGACAAATAAAAATTATGTTGCTACAGTGGTCATTTAATGAAAATCTCCCCAAGAGTTTTAATGATGAGACAAAAGTGACTAGGATGGGATTAGACATCCTAATAAGGAAGAATTAATTTGAGACGTGTACAAAAAAAGATAGCAAGCTGATGGAGTAGAGTAATATTATAAATAAAGTATAAACCATGCAAGGATATACATATGCAATGACATAATAGAATATGTCCTTCCATCTATTGCACTCTACCTTTTAGCTTCCTAATGTGGATTTTGAGCATTTGTGTTGTATAATTAAGCCAAAAGTCACTCCACTCACTTTAAGTTAATGGGTCCCCTCCTCAGTTATGCCCCCCATAAATAACTATGGTGTGATAGGTGGTTATCCAAGACTTTATGTCAAATTCAAACCACAGAAAATAGAAAACTACAAGGGCTTCACAACGTGCCAAATAGTATTATCATTAGTATGGCATGCTGCACAGGCTTCAAAACAAAAGATTCCTCCTTTTATGTTTTCAAACTCTATTATAACCTCAATACATAATTACAATATCAATTACGACATGCCAATTTTTTTCAAAATGAAAGGAGAAATATTTCCAACCATTTACAACACATCTCGTATTCAATTAATAACATACTAGACAAATATTATAGAAGCAAACCCATTTCATGTATATCAACATACTTCCCACTTTAAAAAAAGTTTGACACAGGAAAGTACGTATTTTTTAATCCCAACTAAGTTATACATATAAGGAAATTAACTTTATAATTTCATTGAGAAGTAAGGGTAAAGAAAACCTTACAATCAAATTTATACATAGAAAGTAAATTAACTTCAGTTACCTCAACTTCAAACTTAGATGCTCTAGCTTGAGCCACCAAATATTGCTTGACAAAGTTTAAATACAAGCTAATCTACACCACAACACAAATCAAACATTCCTTAACAATGTAAACAAAACAAAGTCTTGATACTCACTTCTTATAACTCCCATCTATTCCAACAACTCAAACTTTTGTCTCAAATCCAATTCCACAATCTAAGATTTCAACCATTGTCTCCTCATCTAAAATGATCCAAAGAAAACCAAAGTTCAACCTCAACAACATCCTTCCATTACAAATCCCAAATTACATCTAGAATTTTTAACCTTCAACATGCCTAATATTGCAATCCAATTAATATCAACTTAAACTAATTAAAACTCTTATCTAACTCCAATAAACAAACTCAATCCATAAACTACAATTTAAATCAACCTTCATGAATTTCTATCAAATCCGTCTTTAAACAACAAACCCTAATCTCAAAATCATATATAAATTAAGTTTTGGTCAAAACACCATACATTTCAAAAATCACAAAAGCCACAAGATTCGATGTTTCAAAAATTCTAAAAATCCAAAAGAAGAGGATAGAAAACAAGTTAGATTCACTTATTTAAAGGTTTGAAAACTCAAAATAACTAATGATGTAAGTGAATAGCTAAACAAAAATTATAAATAACTTAAAGGAGGTGCCTCATTTATTTATTTAAACATGTTTAAAATTTGGAGATGCGGTTGTTAGTTATTAAACTATTATAGTAAATAACTAAACAAATATAGTAAATAGCTAAACAAAAGTCGTAAATAACCTAAATGAGGGGCATCATTTATTTATATTAAGGAGTTTGAATTTTGAAAGATCTTGTTGTTAATTATTTAACTGTTATGGTAAATAGCTAATTAAGTGTAATGAATAACTAAAAAAATTGTGAATAACATGAAAGGGGGCCTTATTAATTGCTAAACTATTATAGTAAATAGCTGAGATGTAGCGAATAGCTAAAGAAATGTTGAAAATAACTTAATATTTTTTTTACTAGCGTTGAAAATAACTTATAGTCAAAGTTAAGTAGTTAATTGATATATTATTTTGCATAATTTCAATAATAAAGTTTGGTAGCTCAACGGTTAGTTACACTTTTGACATCTAAGCAGTGGTGGAATCAAATCCTACCTCCCACCAGTTGGCAGCCTTCTGATTGCCACCATTAAAGATCAATGGGGAGTAGCTGATGCAGTGGTCGCTGGTGAGGAGGTTGTGAATTTAAAAAAATAAAATAAAATTAGAAGGCATTTTTATCTTTTTTATAGAATTTCAAACATATCATAGGGATTACGAAAATTCAGTGCACCATTATGGGATTTTAGTATTTCAAAGTTCTTTTTTCTGTCATTTTTCCTCATGTTAATGCCTTCAATGTTTCATTTAGTTTTGTACTTAAACTTTATTTGTTGAATGACATTTGCTATAATAATATAATTACTATTACTCCCTTTGTCCCCTTTTACTCCCTTTGTCCCCTTTTTATAAGTAACAACTATCATATCTCTCAATATAAGTAACATTTGTAAATTGTCTTAACTATTTGTAGCAAATTTCTTATTTCGCTCCTATTAATTACTTATTTTAATACTTAATATATTTATTATCTCATTTTTTAAACAATTATCTCTCTCCTTTACATATTCTCTTTCTTTCATAATTATCTTTATTATTATAATTTTCTTATTCTCTTTATTATACTCTCTTCCCTGTAAATAAGGGTATTTTGCAGGGGAAAAAAATTCAATTTCTATCTATTTATTATTTTTACCTGATTTTAACTAACTTTTTAATCTACGTGATAGAGTCTAAAATTACTTACAAAAATGATCGAAGGGAGTACTGTAGTTCAAAAAAGTGATGACTGTAATAGCAATAAAAGATAGCGGCAAAATTATCTTTTTGAATGTGGGTCCACTAAGAATCTAGCTTCCCTCCCACAGTGGTGGGTTGCATTGCATAGAAATGGAAATTGGTTGCCATTAGAAAATGCCCTCCCACATGAAAGATCCTATAAATGGTCTTTGCTAATGAAAAATGAGTTATTTTCCTTTTCATCACAACACTTGACAGGCCTTTATTTTGCTTTTTTTTCCCCCTCTCATCCAAATATGTAGAAATTGACTTCTTTACTTATTTCTTGTTCTAGTTTTTTCCCCCTCTTTATGCAAATAGAATATTAGTGTATGCCCTTTTAATTGACTGAAAACGGTATCCAATGGACTTTTTCACTTTGTCAGTGGTTTTTTTGAACCCGAACTTTTCTCTCTCTTAAAGACTGTGCCATCATAGCTCTTACTCACATGGAGGATTCTAGGCAATGGAAAGTACCTCCAGATCGACCCTCTGACGACTTAACACTAATTGATTTCAATAGCAAGAACAAAAAAAAGAAAGGTGCAATCGCTACTATGGATACAGATGGGTTCGCATTACTGAACAACCAAGTGGTTCTTGAGGACCAACAAAAATAGACATCACCTAGAAAGACATCTGAAGTTGCAGATAACTTGGCAATCACTGTTAACATGACAGAACACTCCATTTCCACAAAAATCCAAGAAAAGGAAGAGTCACCTTCCCACCCAGATGACAATAGGACTATAAAGAAGGTGAAGGCATAGCTCCCACACATGCGGGATGATACAAATATGTTGTCTTACGACCCTATCTCACACCTTGATGATGAGGACAAGTCAGACTCCGACCCTATCGAACCATCAAAATCCTCAACCCCCCTTGTTCAAAGACATGCTATTGAACCGAGCCTCTAAGAAGAAAGAGGAGGAGGATGATCTCACCTTGCAGGACGGGGATATCAGTGTAGATAGAATAAGGCCCTTTCTATCCATTGCCTTTTCTGCAAGAATCCATCAGCTCCTAAACGAAATATGCAGTCATTATTAAAATGTTAGGGAGAAATATTAGATATGATGATCTCCGAAACAAAGTAGCCAGTCTTTGGAAAATCACAAGCTCGGTCTAGTTTATGGATTTGGAGGGTAATTGCTTTATTGCCAAGTTCAATAATGAAAAAGATTATCACGAAATTTTGCTTGGGGGACCCTAGGTCATTTTCGGACACTACCTTACAGTCCAACCTTGGTCTCCCGACTTCTTGCCCCTACGCCATATGGCTTCACAAGTCATGGGTTGGATCAAAATTCCAAGGTTGCCAGCAAAGTATTATAAGAAGAGCGTTATTCGAGCGATAGGAGGCAAAGTTATGAAAATTGACTACAACACAGCATCAGGTGTGAGAGGTAAATTCACTCGCATGGCAGTTCTCATTGACCTCTCGAAAGCGCTCACCTCCAAAATAGAAATCGATAAACAAGTATTCTTTATAGAATATGAAGGTCTCCCTACGATTTGCTTCAAATGTGGGCACTATGGCCATTTGGAAAATGTCTGTCCCCTGAACCATGATGTGTCTAAGATGGATTAGGGACCGTTGCCTACTGGCGAAGCACAACCACTAGAGGTGCGTTCGCTAAATGCACTGGGAGGCTGTGATGCCTTGTACAGCTCTTGGCTGCAGGTAGCCCCATGAGGTAGAAGGCAAGGAAGAGTAGACAAGAAGGAACCACTAATTTATTCACTCTCAAATCACCATCAAAGAATACTCCAAAGAGTTCTTTTATACTGCTATTTATGCAAGTCCTAACCCATAATTGTGAGTTAAACTTTAGTCCGAGCTCTCTAATCTTGCTTTAGATCAGTCCTCTTCATGGATCCTTGCAAGGGACTTTAATGCCACGCTACATGCCGTCGAACGCTGTGTAATAGGGCTAAGGCAAACCAAAAGCTACCCCCTTTTTCAATTTTTCTATCAAGATAACGAAGTCCTAGACTTGGGTTTCTTAGGCCCAAAATTCACTTGGAGGCGTAGGTTGACTTTGGCAGGACTGGACCGAGCCATAGCCAATGTCTCCTGGATACAGCTCTTTCCCAACTCTAGTGTACACCAGTTGCCCCAAATCAATTTAGACCACAGACCTTTACTAATTCGACTTGGGCTCAATCAATCTCGGGTCACTCAACCTCGGCCTTTCAAATTTCTAGCAGCCTAGATCCACCACCCTCACTTCTCTGACTTGGTGAAAGACAATTGGAGCAATATTCATAGCCTAGTCGAAAACATCGATAATTGTGTTCCTTGATTATGCTCTACGCTTCGAGTATGAAGATGCCTGCCTACATGAGGAGCTTCTCTGGCTTCAGAAATCACGAAGTGATTAGATATGTCTAGGAGACAGGAACACAACTTACTATCAAAACAAGGCTCGTATTAAGAGAAGAGCTAATCACATTAATTCTTTAAAAAATGCTGAAGGGTACTAGATCACAAACAGTGAGACTCTTACACGAATGGCTCAGGATTATTTTCTAAATCTTTATTCTGACGACCCTGCTAGCCTCGAGGCCTATCTAACCTGAGGTAAGTTTCCTCCTTTACCTTCACACTCCCATAGTTCCTTATCTATTGAGATTACTGTGGAAGAGGTGAAACAAGCACTTTTTGACATGAAACCTCTCAAAGCCCCTGGAAGTGATGGACTTCATGCCCCTTTTTACCAGAGTCAGTAGGAAATTGTAGGTGATTTTGTTTACAATACTGTAAAAGATATTTTTAATGGTGGGAATATCAATCCTGTCTTAAACAAAACACTCATAACCCTAATCTCCAAGATTGAACGACCCCAAACTCTCAAGGATTTTCACCCAATTAGCCTCTGTTCGGTAGCTTCTAAGCTGATTACAAAAATCATTACCAATAGACTCAAACTAATAATACCAACACTCATTCTGCCTTACCAAGCTAGCTTTATTAAGGGTCGAAACATTACAAACAATATTATTATTGCCAAAGAAGTCATACACTCCATGAGGAAAAAAAGGGCAAAATTGGTTGGATGGCCATTAAAGTTGATCTAGAAAAGGCATTTGATCAGATCAAATGGAGCTTCATAGAGGACACCTTGCAAGATGCCCAATTCCCAAAGAGGCTCATCAAGCTCGTCATGCATTATATCACAACACCTTCCATGCAAGTTCTTTGGAATGGTTCCCCCTCTGACTCATTCCAACCCTCCAAAGGAATCTGTCAAGGGGATCCTTTATCACGGTACATCTTTGTCCTCTACATGGAAAGACTTTCTCAAGCCATACAAGCTAAAGTCTCTGCAAAAAATTGGGAAACAATCAAGATGAGGAAGAATGGTGTTCTACTCTCCCACCTTTTCTTTGTTGATGATCTAGTCCTCTTCAACTCCACTAACATGAGACAAGTCGGACTCATCAAAAAAGTCCTACTGACTTTTGTAACTCCTCAGGCAACTCGATTAGCCAAACTAAAACACGAATCTTCTTTTCAAGGAATGTGAAGAGATATGAGGCCAATTCCATATGTGACTTCCTTAACTATACCAAGACGGACCAGCTAGGTAAATACCTTGGAGTGCCCTTGTTACACTCTAGGGTAACTAAGGATACCTATTAATACATCATTGACAAAGTTAAGCTAAAGCTCTCCAACTGGAAAGCAAGAACCTTGTCCCTAGCAGGCCGAGTCACAATAGCCAAGTCAGTTCTATCCACCATACCGTATTATGCTATGCAAACTTCAATGCTAACAACCAATTGCTACTCCAAAATTGAAAAGTTGATACGCCAGTTTATTTAGGGTACAGATGAATGTCCAAAGGGAGTTAGCTTGGTCAACTGGGAAGAGATGTGTCTACCCCAGAATAGTGGAGGAAGTGGCCTCAGGTTAATGAAATCTCAAAATTGTGCTTTCCTAGCTAAGCTGGGATTCATGCTCACAAGTAAACCAGATCTTTTATGGGTTAGGATTCTCAAAGCCAAGTATGGATGGCACCCGCTGACAAAACCCACTTTCACGACCAACTCTTGTTTGCACACCTGGAGGAGTATAGCAAAAACTTGGCCAGAAACGTACCTGGGTATAAAATGGAACCCAGGCGATGGGTAGCAAGTAAAGTTTTGGAAGGATAATTAGATAGGTGAGCTAGGCCCACTCAAGAATTTAGCCTTCTCGGACATCAACGAGAACCAAATGGGGGAAACCATTTAGGAATACGTAGATGAGAGTGGTCAATGGCATTGGCATCTTTTTCAAGAAAAATTCCCCAGATTCGTAAATCTATTAATTGCCACCACACCCCCTCTAAGGCGAGACGATGGGGATGCTAGCTGTAGTTGGAGTCTTAGCTCCAATGGAGCCTTCTCGATGTCCTCAACATATCAAGCAATGGTAGATGACCTTAGGAGTGATCAACAAGACTACTAGAAGCTCATTTGGAAATGGCCAGGGGCTCAAGGAATTAGATCCTTTCTTTGGCTAGCCTACAAAAATAAGTTGCTTACGAACACAGAGAGGAAGCAGAGGCACCTAACTCTAGATGGGACTTGCGAGCTTTGTGGATCTAAGGACGAAGATAGTAACCACGTGTTCTGTCGTTGCCCCCTTGTCGTAGCATGTTGGAAAATGACTGTACCAGCAAGCAAACTCACTCAATTCCTCCACATGCCTATACAGAGCTAGTGGACCCACAATATTGACCCCCGCCGCACCAACCAAAGATGAACCCTACTATTTGGTATCATTAATTGGAAGCTGTGGGATGCAAGGAACAGACGCCTCTTTGCTGGAGAATCTTTCGGGGCATCTGAACTATTAGTCAGCTCTGACGTTTTTGTTAATCACACTGTTAGAGCTAGAATTGTTAATGACATCATGAGGCTGCCTCACTGATATCTTTTACTCTGTTTTCTTTTGGCTTTCTTGGTAGGCTTTGTCTTGTTGTACATATCTTGTAACTCGTTGACTCTCTTCTTTGAGTAATACTTCCCTTTTCATTCAAAAAAAAAATTGAATGAAAACAGTAGACTCCCTCCTAATTAAATGAGAAAGATAGACTCTTAGGGGAAGTAGTGGTGGGAAAGTTTCTGGAATGGGCAAAAGCCAGACGGAACAATACTGCATCTAGATAAAAGGCCTACAAATCATCAACCTTTTTTTTGGGAGAAGAAGGAATTATGGTATATGAAATGTTAAAAAAGACTGAACAATTTGATACCGGAAATGAATTGGTAAATCAACGTCAATCCAAAAGCCTTACAAGTGGGTTTTTTTTTCTTTTTTTCTTTTTTGGCGGGGGGAGGGTGGGGATATTATATACATGGTGCGTGTGCGCATGTTGTGAACTTACCCGTTTAACTCAGTAAACTCACCAATTTCACATTTTATAAAAGCAAATCCTACCTTAGTTCGACCAACATACGTTCTAAATGTTGTATTTTATAAAGAAAGTCTCACCAAAAAAGCCTGAAAATTATTAAATTTTAAACCGTGAATTTATAAAAAATGTGTCCTTATTTGCAAGTAAAGTGTAGTTAAAAGTTAAAAATTATTAAAATATAGGAAACAATCCAAACTTGAGATTTAGTAATTTTTATATTCATTTTGTGTTTTCCCTTATACATATATATAAAGCAATTTATTACAATATCAGAATATATAATATATTCCTTTCGCTCCTAAAAATAATATAGTAAGTAATTGAGGGGTCTATTTTAGAAGAAGAGTGCACTGCAATATAATAAAATATAACCCAGAAATTTTTGCAACACCATTGAGAATCTCCTGATGGACTTTCTTCAAAGCAGAACCCTCCCTTGGATAGTCCCCTTTTAGTGCAAGCGTCGTTGCATTGCATTGATGATTAGATTATCCATATAAAGAACAAGGCCCTATGCATAAGAACTGTGGATCATGACGAGTTATTCCATATGCTGGCTCTGCATATTATCATCCAATATATAAATATACATATATATATGTATAACGTACTTTATTAATAAACTTGGTTACAAAAAACAATTGATCTGATTTTATCTTTACTTTTGAAACATGCTTTTTTTTTTTTTGCCTTGACTATTGAAACATGCATAAGCTTTTAAAAATGTAAAATACAATCACGCAATTTCTTTTGTTTATTTTTAAAAACATAATATAGAATTTTTTTGCAGCCAATAGATAATTAATTACATATCCAAATCGTCAATATTATAGGGAGAGTCGTCCATATTGTTTTTAAAAACAATACAAGCAAAAATTTGTGTACTTTAATCTTTGTTCTAAAAAGAAAGTTGTGTATAGACATTAAAAAAAGCATAAACGAAAAAATTGTGCAAAAGTCAACAGAAATATTATAATTGAAAGGAGATTTATATGCCTGGGGCAAATATATTTTTGTAACTCTTAGTTTCAATAGATGAATCAACAATAATGAATAATGATAGAAGTTTGTAGGGTACTGAAAATTGGAATAATTAAACCAGTTAGAATAGTAGTTCAAGAGTTAGTGGTTTAAGTTGAGGCCAACTCAAGATTATTAGTCATAATTAAAATAATATTCAAATAAAAATGTATAAAATATTAACATATCCTTTAGTATTGTTGAAAATGTTGAAGCTGTTGACACGTTTGTGCGTGAAAAAAAATGTATATTGTTTACTTGTTTTTACAAGATGCATGTAATAACTTTGACAGAATATAATTTTGAATACTTGTATTTTGAGGGGGGAAAACAAACAAAAGAGAAAAGGATTTGATACTCATAGCATGAGAACTGAAATTAGGAAAAATAACAAAAAATATCTACTAAATTTCAAAATAATAAATAAGTGAATTTGACAAATTTTGACATGTTAAAACTATTACTAGAGTAGTAAAAATCATTATTCAAAAAAAATTATTCAGAAAAAAACTAGTACAAGAATAATCAGCATGACATATTTATCTTTCTGAAATTCAATACGTATTTTTTGCCATTTTCTGTTGAAACAAGAATAATTACCTGAGGCTAAAAACAAAAGAAAGCACATAAACATCGCAGTGAAGAGATGGGTTTGTGAAACTCTTGCAGCCATTTTGACACAATTTAATTTCGCCGCTCTAATCTCTTTGATACAGTGTTATGGAAAGTTAATGCTGTATAAGCCTCCATATATATATCCATTTGTTTACATCCATTAAGTCCGTGGATATACATGTTCTAGAACTGTTATGTTTTGCTTATATCTTTAATAGTCAACTGATTAAATGCAATAGATGCTGCATATACTTGTAGTCTTATATTTGACAAAAGTGTACATTTTTTTTTTTTATTTTAAGAAATATATTTTTAGTCCTTTTAATCTTAAAATTATTAGTATTAAATGATGTGTTTCTATAATAATCATGATTGTTTTGGAAATTAAGCTCAATATGTTAGTACTTAAGAATGTTTTATTGACATTCAAAATCTTAATATCATTTTTTTGTTAACCGGTTTAGAGGTAAAGGACTAAAAATATACTTTTTAAAATTAAATAACTAAATTAAAATATTATATAAAATCACTACAAAAAAACAGTCTATTAGCGACGGAATTAGCGACAAAAAAAATTTTCCGTTGCTAATTTCCAACGGAATATTTTCCGTCGCTAATTTCTGACGGAAATTCGACAGAAATTCCGTCAGTAATTTTTTCGACGAATTTGGAACGGATTTCCGACAGACTTTAGCGACGGAATAGTTCCGTTGCAAATTCCATCAGTAAATAGGCTTAGTGATGGAATTTTGCGATGGAATATTTCTGTCGCAAAATTTCGTCACTAATTCCATCACTAAATTCCGTTGCTAATTTCTACTCCTATTTTGTGACAGATTTTCTGACAGAATTTGTTTCCGTCACAAAATTCTGTCACAAAATCCATCGCTAACATGAAATTCACAAAATTCTACATTATGATTATAAAATTTGAAAAATTTATATAATATAATAGTGTAATTATTTAGACATGTATTTTAACAATTTATATATCTATATATATATATAATATAATAGTTTAATTATTTATACATATTTCCTGTTGGGAAATAGAAGAAAATTGATATCCTTATTAGACACTTTTTTGAAATTGATTATATTTTTTTGAGCTTGTGAACTTAAATTAAAAATCTGAATATAATTCGTAATATGATTTTATTTTCTTGTTACAATATGATTAATTTTTTTGTCAGATTGCTGCTCTTTCTTTCAACATTAGTGTCAAATAAGTGTCTTTAGATATGATAAGATATGTGAAAAGTTTCTTTAGATATGATGAGATATGTGGAAAACGTAAAGACATGTTGAACTTTTACCTAATTGATAACTTATTTAACAACATATTGAAATATTATTTATTGACTTATTTCCATTGAATGAATAATAAGGGCGCCATAAACTATAGAGTTAAGCTGGAAACCTAATAACGAGGTCAATTTAACTCAATTTGCATATACTTGATCTGTTCGGAAAAAAAGAAAGTTCAAAAGAAGTTTTGGCAAGGTTAGTTTAGATCAAAAAGCGAGTATGTTGGGTTAGCTTCATTATTTGACTGAAGTACTCAACTGATGGTCCATGTTATTAAATATAATCTATAGTGTGTGTGTCCTAATTCTCGTTTGCGACTTGGAGTAATAGTAAATGCTCATTTGATAATGAAATTATATATAAGAATATTTAAAATAAATAAGGGGATGGTAAAGTATAAAAAGAGAATCAATATCTTGAATTTCTAAAACAATAATTATAAATATTTTGAATTTCTTTTTAGTCATCTTGAAATTGAGAAATGATAATTAGAAAAGAAAATTAGAGATTATAGAGTAGATCTAAGACTATAATAAGAAAAATCTTATTAGATCTAAAAATATTTGATTAGAATATTATAAAAAGCTTGACAACTTTACTTAAAAAAAAAAAATTCATCCTGGTAGCATATAAGTTAGAGATTCTGCCCCTATCATTATAATCCTGTGGATTAAATTTAATTTGTAAATTTCATATTTAAATATATCTATATTTTATTGTCAAAGATTTCAAATATATTTGTATTAAATTTGATAAAAATATTTCGAATAAACTGCGGTTTAAATCTTTATTATTGAAGTGTCTTATATTTATGTTTTTTATTTTAACATTATTATATTCTTTTTAATGCTTATTTCTTGATATATCTTATATTTATATCACTATATATATGTATGATATTAGTTTAACATTATTGGACAGTATTTCTATATTATTATTACTATTTAGGTTTTGAGGTATGTATTAATTTTCCCTAATTACATGCTTAGATGGCAAAAATTGCTAGGAAAAAAAAGGAGGGAAAGTTGAGAGGGAAGGTACTGAAAGATAGAATGTGTGAGAGAGAGATGTGATATAATTAAAAGTGAGATAATATATGTGAGAGAGAGGTATTATAATTAAAAGGAATAATTTTAATAATTAATTTATCATTTTAATGCTAAGTATATTTTCTATAATAACAATTTTATTTTATAATTTTTTACTGAAGAAACATTTAATTAGATTTTATATCTATATGTGTATGAAAAATCTTGGCCCTCCAAAATATTCGCATGTTCCCTCCGTTTGCAAAGGCAAAATTCATTTTCCCTCCACAAATATCACAAATTTGCTCTCTTTAGGATTTTTTTTCTAATTTCCTTCTTTTAAAAAATTACAAGAATCGCAAGAGGAGGAGCCAGACCACTTCTAAGGGTTTCCTCAACGCCTAAGGGTTTATTTCTCTAATGAAACCCCTTCACCATCGTCTGCCAGTCCAGCAAAGGCACCTCCAATCCTCCACTCCTACTCTTCTTCCATTTCCCCTCCTCAGATCAAATCGCGCCTGAATGTGCAGGTTTTGAGACTCAAAGTGTCGGCCTTTTGTTTGTGTTGTTGTGTCCGTTCACATTCTTTGGTCTCCTCTTCAAAGTTTAGATTCTACTCCGTTATGTCAGCCTCCTCTATTTTCATCGTTAGCGTTCAGATTTGTCACTAGGTAGCTTCTTGGCATTCTATTTCTTGTTTTCATCTTCTAGTTCAGATTCCCTTTTAGATTTCATTTTATTTGTGGGTTACTTTTTATTTCAAGGTTCAGATCTCCCTTCTAGTTTTGTTGAAAATATTTCTACTGGTACTAAGTGACTGCCTTTTAGTACTACCTTAACTAGTGACATTGCAGAGGATTAGCACTTCATTTGGTTGATTGGATTCTCTGCAAGTCATTCTGGGACATGGAAAATGAGGTACACATTTAGGCAAGCTTTAATGTATACTGGTCTTTGATATATATGCTTTTTTATTGGAGTTTTATATTTATTGTTGTATACAAACATTTGTAATTCCCAACCCTTATTCGTAACTTCTGTAAATTAGGCCTTTTTGCTTTCATTTGCTTTTTATGGTTATTCGTTTTATATTTATTGTTGTATTATTGGAATTGGCTTCTATCTAAGAAACCTCATTCTTCGAGCTATCAAAGTACAAACATCTGATTGTGTTGTTGCTTCCATATTACGTTCATCATAGTCGGTGCATGAGTGTTGTGTAATGGTGATGGCATAAGCATTTGGTTGCTCTTGACGTAAAACTCATGAAATGAGAATGTTGCAAGTTAATCATGTGTAAAGCATCCTAGTTTGTTTATTTCCATTATAGATTCAATTACCTAACTAAAAAAATCCCCCCTTATGTAAAGCTGATATAGATTTCACTCTGATAGTTGCTGTAACATCCTAAGTTTGATCGGGTTTTAATAGCCTCTTTTGGGTTGATTTTGAGGATAGATTAGCAATTTAATCTTGATCTTGGTGTTTGGGTTGGATTTGAGGTTGATTGGAGGCATAGGTGAACGTACCCCTCTCAGGGTATGTTCGCCGCGGCGCACCGGGAGTTTCAGAGGGGAGTGTCTTCTCGGGAAGGTTTGGTCGCGGCGAAGTCTGGGGGACGCCGCGGCGAAGTTGTTTTGGTGAGCGAGGCTTCCCTTTCGGGAAGGTTTCACCGCGGCGAAGGTAAGGGCACGCCGCGGCGAAGTTCTTCTGGGCGAGTGAGAGTTTCCTCTCGGGAAGCTTTCGCCGCGGCGAAGTTTGGAGTTCGCCGCGGCGAAGTCGGTTTTTTCAGGCGAGTAATCCCTCTCGGGATTAGTTCGCCGCAGCGAAGATGGAGTTCGCCGCGGCGAAAGGTCGCGATTCTATATAATCGCTGGAGGGTTCAGTGTTGCGAAAATTAGAAAATCTGAAGGAGGAGAGAGGAGCTCTGCTAGGGTTTCGGTTTTGAGGCTTGGAGGAGACATTTCTAAGGATCCATTACCTCAAGTAAGTGATTTTAACCTCTAATCTTCTTTTTTCTTGGAATTACTTGGAATTTCTGAGGATTTTTAGTGGAACTCTAGGTTTTTCTAAGTTATGATGGAACTGAGGTTTTTGACCGATTGTTTCGAGTTTAATTGATTGCATTGGGTTAGTTTAAGTATTTAATCGGTGTAGTTTCCTTGGATTTAAAGAATCTTGAATTTTTGGAGCTAGGGTTTATGGAATTGGATGATTTGGGATTGAGGATGACAATGTAGAGATTGATTTTGGGTTTTGTGAATTGGGTTATGTTAAGGAGGGTTAAATTGGGTGTTTAATCGGTTTAGAATTGTTGTTGGAACCTTAATTGCTCAAATGGGATGTTTGGGTGTAGAATTCCTATAGTGGGTCCTTGAGGTTTGAACTATAATTGATGCTTCGAAGGAGATTCGATGTTTTAATAGACTTTGAGGACTTTGGAGTGTTGTTTTGATAGTTATACCCTTTGAGTTGGGTAGAGTTTTGATGGGAGATAGGAATTTTGTGTCCCTAAGTGTTGTTTTGGCCACATTATTAGTTTGAGAGCTAATATATGTTGGTTGTGTGTTTGTGTGCTTGTGTAGACCGGTTGTGAGTCTCGGTGGTGCACGGGGCCACATCGTTGGTTTGTTGTTCCTTGCTCAGGCGAGAGGTAACCACTTTCCAATCCTTAGTACTTGCTTCTGTGGTATTGTGAGTAGATTTGTGTTTTATGCTCCAAGTAGTAATTGTGTTCAAACTATATGTTGTATATAGAAAGGGAAAACCGTCTTGTGGGGTTTTCGACTAATGATGAATGAATTTTGGAATTGTGAAATGAATTTTGGAATTGTGAAAGATATGCCATTGAATGAGGTTAATTGTGAAATGATTATTACTCTTGATTATGATTTGAGCATGATGCATAATTTGGGATTTGGTGAGAGTTTGATAGTTACTACCACGTGGTAAGGCCTCCATTAATGCATGATGGTTGGCTCTTTACGTCCCCCATAGTGAGGGATAGGCCTTCGGGCTCATTACGTCCCCCAGAGTGAGGGATAGGCCTTTATGGCTCCTTACGTCCCCCATAGTGAGGGATAGGCCGGGTTCGGCTCCTGAAAATCCCCCAAAGTGAGGGATTTGATTGATGGGATTGCATCATTGCACTTGCATGAATTGTTGTGGCTATCAATATATATATATATGATTTGTGAACTGCCCCACTTGACACCTCACGAGCACCTATTTAGTAGTACCTAGTATTGGAAAGGTTGGTTACTGGGACTTTGTCTCACCCCGTGGTTTACAATATTTTCAGGTGAAGGTTCTAGGCGTGCGCCTTCGGGAAGAGACGCAGAGGCTTGAGCTTGGTTAGCTTTAGGCCTCTAGCTTTATTTATGTATGGATAGTTGTATATTGCCACGTTTAGGGTCCTTTTAAACTATTTTGATTGCCCGTTTATTCGTAAACTGGAGGAAGTGTATCTTCTTCTTATTTCAATTGGGCCGGAGGCCCTTTTTATTATTTTGTAAACTGGAGAATATATTATCTACTCGTTTTGTTGGCCGGAGGCCATTCCTATTATTTTATGAAACTTTGTTATTCGTGGTTGAGATCTATTGGGATGGGCTGATTTTGATGTATGTCGTTACCCGGGCCGGAGGCTCGAAGGCCCAGTGATTGTGATTGAATGATGATAGTTGCATGCAACTGCATTTAAGATGGAACCAAGTTTTAAATGTTAATTTTCTAAAATTACGCAATTTCTTTCTACTATGGTAGTTGTTGTAACATCTTTCTTTTTCTACCATAGTAGTGGTCTTATGACGAGTTATAATGTTTTGAGGTTAAGGGTCTTACAAATTGGTATTCAGAGCCGGTTTGTTTCTTTGAAATTGTTTCTTTTCCTAGTGGCAATATACATACTTCATACATACCTTCCCTGTTTGTTTTGTGTTTCCTTTCTTTCTTTACTAATGAGGGTTTCCATCCTTAGTTGGGGAGAGGAAGGATGGTACGGACACGTCAAACAGATCCAGCCGGTAATGGACCGCCTCAAGAGAGTGAGGCTTTTCTGAGACAAATGAGGGAGATGATGACGGCGGTGGTGGATGAAAGGTTGAGGAAGTTTGAAGAAGACTTCACAGGAAGCACCAAGAGTCGGTCAATCAAGAGGACCGAGAGAATGAGGTGACTATAGAAGCACGAGGAGTAGGAGAAAGAGGGGTTAGGAGTGGTGATCGAGCTGAAGATTTACCTCAGAGGGAGGAGTATCGAGCTGATAGCCAGGGAGGAGGCACTTCAGAGGGAGTGATTTACCCTCTGTTGCTGAATGATATCACTAAGGTATGGAGAGAGGTGCATCGTCATGATCCTCCCCAGTTCAAAGGAAGTTTGGAACCATCAGATGCAGAAAAATGGATTGAGCGGATGGAGACAATCTTTACTGCTGTTCCTTGTCTTTCTCCGCTCAAGGTACAAGTGGCGGTCACCTATCTTGTGGAGCAAGCAAGACATTGGTGGGATAGTACGAGACCCTCTGATATATCTCAGCTGGATTGGGATACTTTCAAGCGGATGTTTTATGATCACTTCTTTCCAAAGGAGTTGCGAATGGAAAAGCAATTCCTATTCTATTCTTTGAAGCAGGGCGAGATGCATGAGGACTAATTTATCACAAGGTTTATAGATTTGGCAAAGTATGTGCCAAGGCAGACGGAAGATCATTCACTCTGGTTAGCTCAACAATTGATGAACCGTGCAAGGCCGGAGTTGAAACAGCAATTGGCCTTGTTAGAGGTCAAACCTTTGAGGAGATGTGTGTGAAGCTGCGGGTTGCGGCTAGAAGGACAAGAGAGGTGGTAGAGGCAAGGAGGGCTGAGAATCAAGCTAGAGCGGCCCGTTATCCTGGTCCTACAGGAGGAGTGGGGAAGAGGAGTCAATATAGCTCTGGGAGCTCGAGTAGCTCAGGGAGAAATAGGAATCAAGGGCAGAATCAGAGGGTGAATGCTCAGAGGGGCTTTATGCAGAGGCGCCAGAATCCAAACAATCAAGCTGGCGGGGGACAGGGCTCCCGTCGAGATTCTTCAGTGACCACTCCAAGTGTTACTGGACCGTGCCCCAGATGTGGGGGTAGGCATGCGGGGCAATGCTGGGAGTGCTTTCGATGCCACCGGTGGGGACATATTGCCAGAAACTGTCCAGAGAGTCAGCCGACACCTCAGCTGGTCGTTCTACTGTTCCAGGGCGTGTCTATGCGATGACAAATGAGGAGGCTTCTGCATCTCCGAACTTGATTCGAGGTAACATTCTACTTGAGGGACATGTTATTTCTGCTTTATTTGACTCGGGTGCTACGCACTCCTTTATTTCTGTGGACTGTGCTCAGAAGTTGAGCTTGCCTGTGGTTGAGCTACCTTATGACTTAAGGTGTCTACTCCTGCTGGAGTCACTGTAGTAACTGGAAGAGCGTGTCTAGAGCTTGCACTTCAGTTTGAGAAGCGAGATTCTACAATAGATTTGTTTTGTCTACCTCTGAAAGGTATTGACGTGATTATTGGCATGAACTGGTTGATGGCCAATGGAGCAATCCTTGATTGTAAAAGGAGGTTGGTGACAATCCCGGTAGGTGCCTTATGTGCTGAAATGTCAAGTGGTCCGGTTTTGTTGTCAGCTGCTCAAGTAGAGAAGGCGGTGAGGAAAGGGTGCCAGGCCTTCATTGTCTTCTTTTCAATTAGTGAGGATGAGGCAGGAGGAATTGAACAGATAGCTGTGGTGAGGGACTACCCCGAAGTGTTTTCGGACGAGGTTGCAGGACTACCTCCAGAGCGAGAAGTGGAGTTCTCCATAGAGTTGGTTCCGGGAACCACCCCAATCTCCAAGGTTCCCTATAGAATGTCTCCTTCGGAATTAGTCGAGTTGAAAAAGCAACTAGAAGAATTGCTAGAAAAGGGACTTATCCGACCAAGTGTGTCACCATGGGGATCGCCGGTTTTGTTTGTGAGGAAGAAAGATGGTAGCTTGAGGCTGTGTATCGACTACCGACAATTGAACAAGGTCACAATCAAGAACAAGTACCCGTTGCCTAGAATTGATGACTTATTGGACCAATTAGTCGGAGCATCAGTTTTCTCTAAGATCGATCTGAGATCAGGATACCATCAGTTGAGGGTACGAGCAGAGGACATTTCAAAAACGGCCTTTCGAACTCGTTATGGACATTATGAGTTTTTGGTGATGCCTTTTGGACTACAAATGCTCCAGCTGTCTTTATGGACTACATGAATCGGATCTTCCGACCTTATTTGGACAGATTTGTGGTAGTGTTCATCGATGACATTTTGATTTATTCTAGAAGTGAGGAAGAACATCGAGAGCATCTTCACATCGCACTACGGATATTGAGGGATCACCAGTTGTATGCTAAGCTGTCAAAGTGCGAGTTTTGGTTAAAAGAAGTGAAGTTCTTGGGTCATGTGGTGTCAGCTCAGGGAGTAGCAGTGGATCCTAACAAGGTGGACGCAGTACTTAAGTGGGAAGTCCCTAGATCGGTAACTGAGGTACGGAGTTTTGTGGGATTAGCTGGATACTATCGGAGGTTTATCCAAGGCTTTTCTCAGATTGCAATGCCGTTGACCAAGTTAACCAAGAAGGATCAACCGTTTGTTTGGACGGAGAAATGTGAATCAGCGTTCCAAGAGCTGAAGACCAAGTTGACTACAGCTCCAGTGCTTACTCTTCCAATCCCCGGAGTACCTTATGTGCTTTACACCGATGCATCACTAAAGGGTTTGGGTTGTGTGCTAATGCAGAACAATAAGGTGGTGGCATATGCTTCCAGGCAGCTAAGGCCACATGAGGAAAACTACCCAACCCATGACTTGGAGCTAGCGGCAGTAGTTTTTGCACTAAAGATCTGGAGGCATTATCTGTATGGCTCCCAGTTCGAAGTCTTCAGTGACCATAAAAGTTTGAAATACTTGGTGGATCAGAAAGAGTTGAACAACCGACAGCGTCGTTGGATGGAGTTCCTGAAGGACTATGACTTCGAGATTAAGTATCATCCTGGAAAAGCAAATGTGGTAGCGGATGCTCTGAGTAGAAAAGCAGTGCATGTGTTCTGTATAAGCTTAAAGGAACAATTCTTGCTCGAGGAGTTGTTAGAGATCCCAATTGTACCGTCGGAGCAGGCTACTTTATGTGCAGTGCTTGGAGATTATGAATTCTATCAGGATTTACGAGCGGCTCAATGGGAAGATGATCAGTTGGCAAAGATTCGAGTAGAATTGGAGGATGGCCCAGTACAGGACTATGAACTTGGAGATATGGGCATCCTGAAGTATAAGAACCGGATTTGTGTTCCCCAGGACGAGGAGATTAAAAGAACTATCCTAGAGGAGGCTCATCGAAGCCGTTACGCCATCCACCCCGGAGCAACCAAGATGTACCATGACCTAAAGCAGCAGTATTGGTGGCCCAACATGAAGAAGGAAGTGACTGACTTCGTACTTCGGTGTTTGACTTGCCAGAAGGTCAAGATAGAGCATCAACGACCTGGAGGTTTGTTACAAGGGCTAGAAATTCCTCAGTGGAAGTGGGACAGCATCTCCATGGACTTCATTGTAGGTTTGCCGAGGACACCCGAAGGGTATGATGCTATTTGGGTGGTGGTGGACAGATTGACAAAATCTGCTCACTTTTTACCCTACAAAGTCAATTATACCTTGGAGAGAATGGCCAAGTTGTACATGGATGAAATCGTCAGGCTTCATGGTGTTCCGTCGAGTATAGTCTCGGACCGAGATCCGCGCTTTACTTCTAACTTTTGGAAAGCGGTGAATGCGGCTTTGGGTACTAAGTTGAAGTTCAGTACGGCATATCACCCACAGACCGATGGACAGACCGAGCGGACAATTCAGACGCTAGAGGATATGTTGAGGGCTTGTGCCATTGAATTCAAGGGGAGTTGGATTGATCACCTACCCTTAGCTGAGTTTGCCTACAACAACAGCTACCATGCCAGCATCCAGATGGCCCCTTATGAAGCACTCTATGGCCGGAAGTGTCGATCGCCTCTTTGTTGGACGGAACTAAGTGAAAGAACGGTTTTAGGACCAGATTTGGTAGATGCTACTACAGAGAAGATTGAGATCATCAAGCAGAAGTTGTTGACAGCTCAGAGCCGGCAAAAGAGTTATGCTGATAGGAGGAGGAGACCATTGGAATTTTGTGAGGGTGACCATGTGTTTTTGAGGGTCACGCCTACTACTGGTATTGGGAGGTCCATTAAAGCGAGGAAGTTATCTCCTAGATTTCTTGGACCCTTTGAAATTCTGGAGAGAATTGGAGAAGTGGCTTATCGAGTTGCTTTGCCGCCGCACCTGTCCAATGTACATGATGTGTTTCATGTGTCCCAACTCAAGAAGTACCACCCTGATCCGTCTCACATCATAGAGCCTGAGGAGGTGGAGCTGGATGACAATCTAACTTACCAGGCTGAACCGAAAGGATCCTTGATGTGAAGGACAAGCAGTTGAGGAATAAGACCATTCGATTGGTGAAAGTCTTCTGGAAGGGCATGAGTCCTGGTGATGCCACCTGGGAGACAGAGGAAAGGATGCGACGTGATTACCCTCGTTTGTTTTCTTAGTAAGTGTTTTGTGTTTGTTTGTGTGGTGTTTGTGTGATTGCTTGAATTTTGGGGACAAAATTCCTTAGTTGGGGAGAATTGTAACATCCTAAGTTTTATCGGGTTTTAATAGCCTCTTTTGGGTTGATTTTGAGGATAGATTAGTGATTTAATCTTGATCTTGGTGTTTGGGTTGGATTTGAGGTTGTTGGAGGAATAGGTGAACGTACCCCTCTCAGGGTATGTTCGCCGCGGCGCACCGGGAGTTTCAGAGGGGAGTGTCTTCTCGGAAAGGTTTGGCCGCGGCGAAGTCTGGGGGACGCCGCGGCGAAGTTGTTCTGGTGAGCGAGGCTTCCCTTTCGGGAAGGTTTCGCCGCGGCGAAGGTAGGGCACGCCGCGGCGAAGTTTTCTGGGCGAGCGAGAGTTTCCTCTCGGGAAGCTTTCGCCGCGGCGAAGTTTGGAGTTCGCCGCGGCGAAGTCGGTTTTTCAGGCGAGTAATCCCTCTCGGGATTAGTTCGCCGCGGCGAAGATGGAGTTCGCCGCGGCGAAGGTCGCGATTCTATATAATCGCTGGAGGGTTCAGTGTGCGAAAATTAGAAAATCTGAAGGAGGAGAGAGGAGCTCTGCTAGGGTTTCGGTTTTGAGGCTTGGAGGAGACATTTCTAAGGATCCATTACCTCAAGTAAGTGATTTTAACCTCTAATCTTCTTTCTTTCTTGGAATTCTTGGAATTTCTGAGGATTTTTGGTGGAACCCTAGGTTTTCTAGTTGTGATGGAACTGAGGTTTTTGACCGATTGTTTTGAGTTTAATTGATTGCATTGGGTTAGTTTAAGTATTTAATCGGTGTAGTTTCTTGGATTTAAAGAATCTTGAATTTTTGGAGTTAGGGTTTATGGAATTGGATGATTTGGGATTGAGGATGATAATGTAGAGATTGATTTTGAGTTTTGTGAATTGGGTTATGTTAAGGAGGGTTAAATTGGATGTTTAATCGGTTTAGAATTGTTGTTGGAACCTTAATTGCTCAAATGGGATGTTTGGGTGTGAATTCCTATAGTGGGTCCTTGAGGTTTGAACTCTAATTGATGCTTGAAGGAGATTGATGTTTTAATAGACTTTGAGGACTTTGGAGTGTTGTTTGATAGTTATACCCTTTGAGTTGGGTAGAGTTTTGATGGGAGATAGGAATTTTGTGTCCCCAAGTGTTGTTTTGGCCACATTATTAGTTTGAGAGCTAATATATGTTGGTTGTGTGTTTGTGTGCTTGTGTAGACCGGTTGTGAGTCTTGGTGGTGCACGGGGCCACATCGTTGGTTGTTGTTCCTTGCTCAGGCGAGAGGTAACCACTTTCCAATCCTTAGTACTTGCTTCTGTGGTATTGTGAGTAGATTTGTGTTTTGTGCTCCAAGTAGTAATTGTGTTCAAACTATATGTTGTATATAGAAAGGGAAAACCGTCTTGTGGGGTTTTCGACTAATGATGAATGAATTTTGGAATTGTGAAATGAATTTTGGAATTGTGAAAGATATGCCACTGAATGAGGTTAATTGTGAAATGATTATTACTCTTGATTATGATTTGAGCATGATGCATAATTGGGATTTGGTGAGAGTTTGATAGTTACTACCACGTGGTAAGGCCTCCATTAATGCATGATGGTTGGCTCTTTACGTCCCCATAGTGAGGGATAGGCCTTCGGGCTCATTACGTCCCCCAGAGTGAGGGATAGGCCTTTATGGCTCCTTACGTCCCCCATAGTGAGGGATAGGCCGGGTTCGGCTCCTGAAAATCCCCCAAAGTGAGGGATTTGATTGATGGGATTGCATCATTGCACTTGCATGAATTGTTGTGGCTATCAATATATATATATATGATTTGTGAACTGCCCCACTTGACACCTCACGAGCACCTATTTAGTAGTACCTAGTATTGGAAAGGTTGGTTACTGGGACTTTGTCTCACCCCGTGGTTTACAATATTTTCAGGTGAAGGTTCTAGGCGTGCGCCTTCGGGAAGAGACGCAGAGGCTTGAGCTTGGTTAGCTTTAGGCCTCTAGCTTTATTTATGTATGGATAGTTGTATATTGCCACGTTTAGGGTCCTTTTAAACTATTTTGATTGCTCGATTTATTCGTAAACTGGAGGAAGTGTATTTTCTTCTTATTTCAATTGGGCCGGAGGCCCCTTTTTATTAATTTTGTAAACTGGAGAATATATTATCTACTCGTTTTGTTGGCCGGAGGCCATTCCTATTATTTTATGAAATTTTGTTATTCGTGGTTGAGATCTATTGGGATGGGCTGATTTTGATGTATGTCGTTACCCGGGCCGGAGGCTCGGAGGCCCAGTGATTGTGATTGAATGATGATAGTTGCATGCAACTGCATTTGAGATGGAACCAAGTTTTAAATGTTAATTTTCTAAAATTACGCAATTTCTTTCTACTATGGTAGTTGTTGTAACATCTTTCTTTTTCTACCATAGTAGTGGTCTTATGACGAGTTATAATGTTTTGAGGTTAAGGGTCTTACAGTTGCAATGCTTCAAGGCATTTGGTAACTTATGACGAGCCTGTCAGTGTAAAATATAAATGAAGAGTATTGCCTGGATATGGCCAAAACATACTGGAATACTATTAATCTAGCAAGCAAATGATGTATCAGACTCATCATGATTTAAAAGAAATTAAAAATACTTGTAGTAGGGGAATCTTCATTAAGAACCTCATGGGGACCAGTATATCGATACTAACATGTATCAATTGAATTCCATCACTAAACTTATACTTTTACAAAATTCTTTCAATATGTGTAACAACCGCCGTAATTCATGGTAAATAAACCTTTTCAAAAGGATAATTGCTTTAAAAGGCTAACCATGGTAGGAAGGACAAACCTAATCAAATAGAAATCTACCATAGTCAATAACAAACCAAATCTTTAACAGAGTAGTAGTTACTGTTCCAGAATAGTAAAGATAGTTAATCAAATAAGAAAGGATCAACATTTGATTTTTCATGTATATATCAAATCCATCAGCAATACTCTGAAATCTCAAATACAATTAAGACCAATTGTAAATGGGCTAGGGCATTTGAAGTCCACCAAAACAACTACCATTGCTGCCCATTATCAAGTGCAATCAAAATAACAATCACATATGTCCAAAAAGGGCTCCGCCCAATAGTACAAGTCTAGAATGCAGCGGAAAGGCTATGATAATGTTAACTAAAACAAAAAGGCCCTAAAGTTTGGCAATATACATCAGTCAAATCATGTATATCAAAATAGAGGCTATACTGAGTGGAAAGGAAAACTCAAGCCTCGGACACCTACCCCTTGGGACCAACACCTGAACCCTCGCCTGAAAAATGTTAAATAACCACGGGGTGAGTCAAATTGACCCAGTAACCACAATTCCAATTCAACAAGTATCCAGGGAGTGATTACAAGATAGTTAAGCGGGCAAAGTACAATTTCAAATAACATATAAGTTAAACATCTTTACAGAAAACAACATATAATAATTCAAAAAGTAACTTGCATGCATAGGACTTCATCAACCATCCTTATAACCTCCTTGTAACCTCTGACAGAAGCCATGGGCTATTCACACATAATAGGATTCGTCTCTTTTACAAGACTGCACCAAGCTCTCCAATAATGAGGTGTAACTCGGCCAAAAGTTACAGAGCTCATATCGGACCATGGGTTCCCTTTCCTTGGAATATGGAAAGGTGTCATGTCCCTTGGGCTGACCCTTGACCCGGCCAAAGGAAGGGTGATACCGAGGGCCCTAAGAATGTTAATGCCAACCACTGGGCGCCAAGTGGCGGCTATACCACGTGGTATAAATAATCAGACCTCCCACAACTACATTTAGCACAACCAACACAGCCTCAATCCAACCATCCAATTCCACACAATTTCATATCCATAAAGTATTCTCATATTCAATAATCAAGTTTGTTCAACATCAACAAGATATTCATAAGATGAAATAATTCATGCCCACTTAACTAATAAATTTATCAAAACATAAATCTTGATATAGATATATAAATTACTTTTCATACAAAACCACCATAACACATATTGAGAACATTTATAATATCAACACATGCTTATAATCACATCAACAAGCATACAAGGTAAATTAGAAAGTGGTTACCTCAAGTTCTTGACACAAGAACTAAAAGTAGGAGGATTCAAGACCCAAGAGCCCAAACCAAGCTCACTCTACAACAATAAGTTTATAAACATATATTAATAAAAAGGCTAATTAATATAGCATTAAAATAGTTTATCAACTAAATCCCCATAATTGGCTTGCTTAAAAAATTATCTTTAGAAAAATAATAATTCATCTATTCCTCCAAGTGACAATTCCTAATACTTCCCAACTCTATTTCTCTCATTCACATCATTAATAAGAATATTTCCTTCAAATCATCCAAAAATCTCCAAAAAGTGCTTACTTTAACTCTTAGAAAAATAACCATATATCAACTATGTCTTCAATCATTATTAAAATTCTATTCCCTTATTCCATTAATCATTTCCCATTCATTAGAATCAATAACTTATAATATTTTCCTCAATTTACTCTAAACACCCAACTTCCACTACTTAAAGTCTCTCCAAGAATCATCAACATTACTATTTCAACAACAATCCTCAAAGTTTAAGCATTGGATCCTCAATATAACCTCAAGTGAACTCAACTAAGAGATAAATTTTGAAATTAATATCATCATTAATACAAATCACCATTTCCCAACCAATCCCTAATTTACATTGCCTCAAATCAACCATCCAACTAAAATCTAAGTCATAACACTCTTATTCTAACCACATAAGCTCTATAAATATCCTAATACTAAATTAGAAGCCTTAAAAATTAAAAATCTAACAAGCCCTAAAAATATTCATTCTGCCATAACTTAGAAAATAAAAAGAATGAGCTAAATAATAAAATTAGGATGAAGATGACTTACTTAGATATCTTATATGTGTCCAAGTAAAACCCCTTTCTTTCTCACACCCTCAAACTCCCTCACACACTCACTCACTCTTGCGCGGCGGCGGAGGAAGAAAGACGAACCAGGAGACGCGAAAGGAAAAAAAAAAAGGGGAGGAGGAAAAAGGAAGTGGGCGTGCGCTACTCTTCAAATGAAACGGTGAGGCGGAGGAAAACACATTCAAATAGTGGGTCACGTGACCCACTATTTCACTCCAAATTCCCACCTTTTTTTTTTTTTTTTAAGATTAAGGGAAAGGGCACGGGATCAACCCTCCCTTTCCTTCAACCGAACAGTGGGTGGCCACGTGCCACCCACTTTTATAATATAATATATTATATATAATAATAAAATATATATAATATGTATATTTTTTTTTCTTATATATATATAATTTATATATTACTGAAATTATAATTTTCAAGTTATTCAATAAGATTTAATTCTAATAATATTAACTAATCTCATAACCATATAACTTAAATCCTATAATAAGATAAAGAAAAAAAAAGGGATGTTACAATATGCATGCAATTTCAACACTAAAACTTTAGCTCTTTAATTTATTATGGTTTATTAGCTTTAATGATTTCTAATTTTTTTCTGATTGTATTATTAATTTTATATTGTTAGGATGTCATTTCATTGGGATGGTCAAAGATCCTATCAGATTAGAATCTGATTTTGAGTTATTACTACAAGCCTAGCCCCAACTATATGCATTGATCATTCCAAAGGAAATAAACAAGAGCTGAGATGTTAATCCCTTAGCATATTACAACTTAAAAAGATTGCAAACATCTTATCCAAAATGCCTATAATTTCAGCCTCAAACATTATGAGCATTATTACCTGAAACAGCAAAACACTTTCCTACTGATTGAGCATTCCATAACTATTATGTAGATTTACATCACTTTTGCAACGCCATAATTGGGCAAATACATGTAAAATCTGTCATTACATGAGATGCTTGGTTGCTTAGAATATTAAGGGACTTATGATGTACGTATATATTGTCTATGTATAGAGTTACCAATTATTGAAATGCTTGGTTGCTTATGCTTAATTTATATTATATTTACCAATTATTGAAATGCTTGGTTGCTTGGTGAGTGCTTTTTTTTTTTTCTGGTTTTAATTTGTTGACCTGATTGTGTGTGTAGGGTTGGATTATAATAATTTGAGATACAGCAGCTCCTTTGATAGAGTTAGATAGAGGTCTAGTGG
This sequence comes from Neltuma alba, assembly GCF_004799145.2. Taxonomy (NCBI): domain Eukaryota; kingdom Viridiplantae; phylum Streptophyta; class Magnoliopsida; order Fabales; family Fabaceae; genus Neltuma; species Neltuma alba. Next base: position 58,277 of record NW_021632636.1, on the reverse strand, counting down.
CAACCCAAACACAAGTTGTAGAACTATTCAAGTAAGGTGACCATTTAACTGTTAGTTGGGTTGACGTATAATGTTTTGTTTTTTTATCTAGCTTGATATATGTTGTTTGATTGTTGTTGGTAGGTAGTCTCAATACATTCCTATCTCTTACATTTTTCAAAATCTTTTTCAGTTTTTTTTTTACTTCAAAGCTATCTATTAATGATTGTTTAGCAAGTCTTGTACCTTTGGTAGGAGTTGTCCTTAAATAAAACTTGTTAGTTTCTTCATATACAAATGTTGACATTTAACTTTGCTTATTCATATATATGTGTGTGTGTGTATTTGTTTGCCATATATATTACTTGTCTTCTCCAATTCTTACATATTATTATTGCACACCTCTTTCTTAGAATGGAAGGCCCAAAAAATCAAAGATGGATGTACAATAGAATAGATCCGTGTACTAAATGGGTTACAATAGAATTTGAGCAAGGTGTAGAGGAATTTCTTACTTATGCAATGCAATCACCTTATTGCCAAAAATTGGGGAAGCTTAGGTGTCCATGTGTGAAATGTAGATGTAGGCCATATCTCATTCTCGATGAGGTAAAGACAAATATTTATAAATATGGATTCATGCCAAACTATTATATATGGACTAGTCATGGTGAGAGAAGTATAGAATATCATTCATCCATGTCTCCAATGCTAGGTGGACCACTTGGTGATCAATTAAGTCAATATGAGACCATGGTGATGGATGCAGATGGGCCGAGTTTTAGGGATAACTATAAAAAGTGTTGAAGAGATGCCAAATCCTGATGCACAAGCATTTTATGACAAGCTACGTGCTGCAAACAACCTTTATGGAAGGTTGTGAAGATGAATCTCAACTTTCAGCAAAGTGATTGTTACAACCACTCTATTCACTTTACACTTGGCTAGAACTCGCTGGAAACGAATAGCCGCCACAAAACACATAGTTAGCCTCCATCACATGGCACTGTGTTTTGGGCGTGGGCCAAGGTTCTTCAATGAACATATTATACATGGAGACACTTGTTTTTCAAAGATTCAATCATATAATAATGTAAAAGTTCAACTTATAATGTGTTTGTTAGTACAACTAATATCAAATACTTGAAAATTAGACCTAGATTTTGTCCTTGTTTAGAATGCTCATAGATGATCATTTTACAGTTAATATTAATGTTATTGTAGACTTTGTAGCTTAGGCTGTGTGATTTTTTTGGCTTTTCTATTGTTTAGTGATCATACCAGAAAAAGATTTTTCTTTAATCTGACTTCTCTTCATTTTTGTTGGGAACTATGTTAGGTGCATTCTCATGGTATAGGAGTTCATACCACACAAATGGTCTTACCATTGGAAATTGCAGAGGAGCCTGTTTACATTAATGCCAAGCAGTACCATGGAATTCTGAGGCGTAGGCGATTACGTGCCAAAGCAGAGCTGGAAAAGAAGCTAATTAAAGTAAGGAAGGTATTCTGGCAATGTATAGCCGATATGGTTTCCTTTTGTTACATTTGCCCTGACTGAATGTAGAATACGACTTGGTCAAACATTTTCTCAATGTCAACATAAAAAAGGATGCTATGAGAACAAACACTTATATAGTTAAAAGCCACATCCAATATGCCCTGGGCTGGGAGGGTGACGATGGCAATAAGTTGTGCTTGTTGCCAATTTCTGTTTTGCATTACTTATTATGCCTTTTTCTTCATACTTGAGGCTTCGTGTAGGACTATCAGAATGAGCAAAGTGATATGAGTGGCTCATTTTGCATTACCTATTATGCCTTTTTCTTCATACTTGAGGTTTTAACCTTAATGTTCTTAAATTTATGACATTTTATTGTATGGGATTATTTTTAAATTCCAAATTGTTTCTTATAAAAAAAAATTGAACTATTTGCAGTTTAAAAACTTTACTTATTATCATGAAATTTATTTCTTTCTAAAAAATTTATTAAAAAAACCTATTTAAAAAAAATAACTGAAAATTTTTTGTTGCAAATCAAAAAATAAGCATAACAATTGAAGAAAAAAAATTTGCGACTGATTTGCAAGGAATTTATGTTGCAAATTCTGTCGCAAATGTGTGTGAGTTAGCGACGGAAAATTTCGTCGCAAAATATAGCAAGTTAGCAATGGAATTTTCCGTCGCTAAATGCGGTACTTTGTGACGGAATATTCCGTCGCCAATTCCGTGGCAAATAACGTAGAATTAGCGACGGAAATTCCGTCGCTAAATACTGCATTTAGCGACGGAATATTCCGTCGCAAAATTAGCGACCGAACACAAAGTCCGTCGCTAAACCAATTAGTGACGAGGCTGTTTGCGGCAGAATATTTTCCTTCGCTAATACTTTACTGATGGAATTCCATCGCTAAGTTCCGTCGCAAATAGATTTAGTGACGAAATTTCTGTCGCTAATTTCCGTCGCTAATAGCTTATTTTTTTGTAGTGAATTAAAGGACTAAAAATATATTCTAGCCCATTTCTGCAATTTTTGTTTCCGTGAGAACCATCTATGAAATTTTATTAGTTTTATTTTGCGATACCTTAAGTGTGAGATACTTATCCCGAAACTTAAGTAGACTATTAATGACAGAGAATCTGATCTGCGCAAGGGATATGTGGAAATCAAAATAAAATAGACTACTGAAATAAAGATAGCACGAAAGTAATAAACCTCAAAAGTGAAAAAGAAAAAGGAAAAAAAAACAATGCTGGATGTACTAAAAATAATATCAAGGTGCTGAATGTATATAAAAAAAAAAGATCAAAATGTTGGATGCACTGTAAAAAAAAAAGGATATTGGATGTATTTAAGAAAAAAGATCAAGATGCTGGATGCATCTTCACTCTTCAAAATTTACAATTTAAATATGACTAGTAAATGACGCTACACAATTTATAAGTGGGGTTGGAAAGTTGAAGAATTCAAAAATCTGGAGAATAAAAAGCATGGGTAATTTGGTATTTTGCTTAACAGTTTTGCAGGTTGGTTCTATTTCGTCTTCTTCTCTTATCAAGAAAGGGAAAGATTGCTTTTTCTATTAAGAAAACAATGCGTAAAATAACTAGCATGACGCATCATACTCAATGTAAACCTTAAAGGTGTTCCTACAGAATCAAACGCCATTAGCCTACCAAGGATTAATTACGTATACAAGGGGAGGAGTTAAAAGTATATCAAAATCAAATCAAGAGCATTAAACGTAGGAGTCAAGATACCAAAGAATTGGGTCTAACAGAAGAAATTAATCCTTCAAAATATGATGAATTAAAATTCGAATTCATAATTCATTGTCATGAATTAAATCACATTGGCTAAGATGGTGAATATGGTGGCAAATACATGTTTGGGATTACTACTTTCACAAATTACTTTTGCATTTTATTATGAAACAAAACTCTCCTCATATATGTATTTTGTAGAGCACAAAATCATTTACAATAAGTTAAATCAAAATCTTTTGCTTCTCAACCCTTTCTTGTAAGTGCATATCGATGTTAACTTCTGTGAGTTTCCCCAACATGATGAGGCCACATCATCAATTGGTTAAGCGTGGTTTTTAACACATGTACATACAATTGCTAGGTAACTTGCCTTATGAATCTAGAAAATAACTCTTGTGAATTTTCAAATTCAGGATGAATTAAAATTCGAATTCATAATTCATTGTCATGAATTAAATCACATTGGCTAAGATGGTGAAGATGGTGGCAAATACATGTTTGGGATTACTACTTTCACAAATTACTTTTGCATATTATGAAACAAAACTCTCCTCATATATGTATTTTGTAGAGCACAAAATCATTTACAATAAGTTAAATCAAAATCTTTTGCTTCTCAACCCTTTCTTGTAAGTGCATATCGATGTTAACTTCTGTGAGTTTCCCCAACATGATGAGGCCACATCATCAATTGGTTAAGCGTGGTTTTTAACACATGTACATACAATTGCTAGGTAACTTGCCTTATGAATCTAGAAAATAACTCTTGTGAATTTTCAAATTCAGCATTAATAATGACATTAATTGATTACCCTGTATTGTCAAATTCAATCGTCAATTTTCGTTACATAACTATTGTGAATTTAATTTGTATATCACTAAATTCATTTTCGTGATATGTTTTAAAATTCTTAATTTCTTTTAATAAGATAATATCATTTTAGAAGATTATTCAAATAATATTTATAATGGTTAAGATTGAAATTTATCCCAAGTACTAGGCATCCAGAAGTTTTTTCTGGGTGCAAATTTACTTCTAGAAGTTTAAAATTGTAGTAGCTAGTTATTGTCTTCTATTGTATTAAAAAAATAGTTAATATTACTATTTTAACGGTCAGCATTAGTTTTTTAACTATAGGGGATAATATTGCTATGATTTTAAATTTTTTAGGCAAACTTGCACCCAAAAAAAACTTTTAGATATCTAACGCTCCTAAGTAAAAATTTACGGAGTAAATTTATAACTTCACCCTATTTATAATACATAATCCTTTCTTAATTCACGATAGCATTAGGCAACTAATTGCAATTGCAAGTTTTTTCAAATTTAAACTTTAACTCCAGATTTATCCAAATCTAATCTAGATGATCAAATTTAATCTCAAGGACAGAGATGAGATCCCGCACCAGGCTGTTAGGTTTAAAAGTGTCATGTTTTTTTAGGATTAAGCTACAAATTTGTTCAGGAAGTTTTCATTCAAGAGTGCTGGGTACCTAGAAGGATTTTTGAGTGCAAATTTGTTTTGAAAGATTAAAATCATAGTAATATTGTCCCCCTACCATTAAAAATGTTAATGATCAATATTACTATTTTAACGGTCAATGCTATTTTTTTAATAATACATCGTAATATTGCTACGATTTTAAACTTTTAGAACAAATTTGCAACTAAAAAAAAAAACCTTCAGGTGCTCAGTATTCCCAAATGAAAACTTTCGGAGTAAATTTATACCTTAGTCTTTTTTTAAAAAAAGGAAAAGAAAAAGAAAAGAAAAACGTTCCACTTCTAGTATATTCATTTTAATATTCTCCTATCTTTGAATTGGCATATACATTCTTTGCGTATCAGATTTTGTTTTGTCATTAATAGCACTTTACATTCCTTCTATCCTTTTGTTTTGTTTCAAGTATTTAGATAAGCATTATATTTAAGCATGGTTTGAAAAACTGGACTGGACCCCATTGGCCGGTCTGGTTTTTAGTATCTTATCTTTAAGATATAATGTACTAATTAATAATCTGTATAATTAATTGCATTTAATCTAATCATTTATAATTAACGATATCTAGAACATAAAGTTGTATGCTATTGAGAATACGTGATCGATCTTGATCTTCTAAAATCCCTCCTATTTTCTTCTCAAAATCTCATCTCCACCTTTAGATAAAAAATGAAGTATTGAAATTTGATATTTTATAAATCTATTATTACAATATTACATCAAAATGAGAGAGAAGGTGGATATCTATTTGTTAACATATTTGTTAAAATATTAATTTTGAACCATCTATTTTTTTTTTTCCATTTAAGGGTGGAGATGAGATTCTAAGGGGAAAAAAATGAGAAAGAGGAATTCTAAGAGCATCCAAAATCATAAAGTTATATATAAAGGCCTATAAGTCATTGAGTTTTATTATCCATAAATCAAAAAATCAATTTTGAGAAGCAAACTGAAGTTGAGAGAGAATGGCATCAAGAGTTTCTCACACATATCTCTTCAGTACGGTTCTTGTATTCTTTCTTCTTGTTTCTGCATCAGGTGATTATACATTCTTTTTTCCATTTAACTTAATTTATGTTATTGCTTCATACATGAAAAGATTTTAATTTTATTTTTATATTATTGGATTATCATATGAACATCACTCAAGTTTTTAATTTTATGAAACTGAGTGATACTGTGTCAGACTAACAGCTAAGCTCTTCAAATCTCCATTCATATTTCATATGAAATACAGTTTTTGTACGGATTCATATTTCTAATGAAATAATTTTCTTTAAAAAAGTTTTGCACGGGTTTATTTTGGAATTTGAATCCTTCCCCCCATAATTTTTTTTTCCTTTTCTTCTTCTCGTTCCTTCTTTACACTTGGATTAAGAATTATATAAACAATCCTCTTTTGGGAATAAGATAATTTTATGTAACGAAAATTTTTAAGACTGTTAATACTTATTTAATGGTAAGGACTACCGAATCTAACGGCAGAAATTTAGAGGATTAAACAAAATGGGGGAAAAAAAAAGCTTAGGAACCTGATTTAAAAGGATCTCCGACTCCAAATTGATTTTTCCTATTTCTTATAATTAAAGTAAAATATAAAAATAGTCCGATCGTTTTAGCTTTTAGATTGCATTTGAGCACTTGAGAAATATAAGCATTGAAAATTAAACATGATTTAATTCCATCTAGATGTTGGTTTGAAAAAATTCAAGGCAGATATATATACTTCATTTTTAAGGTTGCGTATAATCGGAAGAAGTAAAGATATTTGTAAAAATAAGTTTTTAAAGGAAGGAAAAATGCCCATATGATTTTTGCAAAACTCAAAATATCTATTCCTTCAATCCCTTTTATTATAAAGCTTTTAAAAGAGATTTGTTTTATCCTTTTTCATAAGGTACCATACAAGACATTTCTTATTACGTTTTTCTTCATATTTTTCTTATTCATTATTATTGTAATTGATTAATGTTTTTAAAACTGGTCTGGACTTCTCAAAGCATGTGAGTATTGTTGAAAAATTTGTTAATTTTCAGAGTTAAAGGGTTTTAAAATTCTCTTTAATTTTAATAAAACTATTGAAAGTAACTTATACAACACCATTGAGGGAATATATAATTACTCAAATCATTTTTATTGAATTTTTTTTTTTTTTTGCCATCATCATTCTTTTTGAACTTGACGATATCAAATATACTAATTTTATTGGAAAAAATTAAGTGAAAAGTTTTGAAACAATATTAATGAAATGCCTTATTGATACTAATGCAGGACCAGCAAGCGGATTCACTGATCCACTATTAGCATGCCAGGGGCCATGTTCTGCTGCTTCATCTTCTCAATGCAATCAATTATGCCTTAACAAGGGATTCCCAAAGGGAGGGAACTGTGTTGCCATGAGCGTCTCAGATCCTCCTCAATGTTGTTGTACAAAATAATTGTCATCTCAAAGCTAGTTGTTATATATGGATCAATAAAAACTTTATATGATTTTGCCTATTTATTTTTGAGAAAATTTGGAAGAGTTCTCATTAGGAAAAAAATTAGGTCAAATTTATTATATTTATTATGTCAAATTTTCTAATCACACATGGCTAGATGTTTTTTTTTTTTTTGGTTTTATGTCAACTTATAATTAAATATTATTAAATGCTAATATTTCAAAAATAGGATACATAGTCATGTGTAATTAAAAACTCACATAATGCACATAATGAACTTGATATAAGTGTTGTCCCTCTGTGAAAAATTTTAGACTAAAGTATACTTTCAATCCTTTAGCTTTATATAAAGTTTCAGTTTGATCACTTAATTTTTAAAAGTACACTTAACTTTTAAAAATATATGTTTTGCTATTTAACCTTAAAAACCTTTAACAAAAAAATGATGATGCTTAGATATTGAATGTTAATAAAATATTATCAAATATTAACATTTTAAGTTTAATTTTTAAAACAATCATGATTGTTAAAAAAAATATTATTTTCAAGGTTAAAATACTAAAAATATACTTTTTAAAGTTAAAGAACTAAATTGAAATCTTATAAAAAATTAAAAGACTAAATATATATTTTAGCCAAATTTTACTAGCAAGAATCAAGTCCTAATTTGGGCTAAGAGAAATACGGCACTTCACAGAGATCTCGTCAACAATCCGGAACAAGTCATTCAAGATTTCCAAGGCTCCTTTCACTATCTTGCAAAAAATTTTAACTGGCAAAGCTTTTCATACAATCCTAATATTTTCAATGTACCTTCTTCTTCTCCTTTGTCCGATTATGAAATTCACAGCATTCTCGACTCTGCACAGGCTTGGACTATATTCATGAGAATGGTTAAATTTCAAAAGCACACCTCTTGTGTTGCTACAGTTTTACTTGGTCAAGATGAAACCTAATCCTTTAAAGTGGTGAAACTACATTCTTCTAATCCTCATCTTTTTTGCATCTCCTATCAGAAACTAATGTTGCATTGGATTAATTACTCAAGTAGCTCCAATTTTCTCAGCATCTTTGAATCATTTCAACGTTGTTTCTTATAAGAAGAATTTGCTCAATGATCTACTTGGTCATCCTGTTTCTAATGGCATCTTGGCAAAAGATGTTAGTTGCTTTAGTCCTTTTCTAGCCACTCTTTTTACACAATTGATGTTTTACTCATTTCCCTTTATCAGTGCCCTTGATGTTGACCTTAGTTGTATAATTCTAGTTTTCATATACAATTTATCTTTTTATAAAAAGAAAAAAAGTCCTCCCCACACTAAAATTTTCAATGAGGGATTTTTTCCCAATTTATTTATTTTTTTCTTCTTTTCCTTATTCAATTTCGTTCATTTGCTATTGTCAAATTCAAATTACCACCATATAATAGCATCAGCAGCCATAGCAATAACACAATTAAAAAATGTTACAAGGACACATTATTTTCTTTGTTATTTAAATTTGTTACATTATTTTGGGAATAAATTACACTCTTGTTTTATACTGTCTACATTAACAAACAGTCATTTCATATGTTGAAATTAATATACCAAACATTATGTTAATTCTATAGCATACTGCTAATTTTATACTAAACATTCAACATTTGAACATGTTAAATTCAATACTAATAGATAGAAACTAACACATACAAATAATAATGTAATTAAACAAAAATTCTGATTATTATGAAAATAATGAAAAATATCCCGTCGCTAATTGAGTTATGTCAGAATCGCGTTGCTACTTCGTTGTTTTTTGTAATGACGTGGCTTTGAAGAAAAAGAAAGAGGTGGCTTTGAATAAAATAAGGGAGGGTAAATGTTGTAAAACATAAAGCATTTACGTATTCCTAATTAGTCTCATGGACTAGTTTGGGATTTGCTAAATTTAGTGAGTCAATTTGAAAATTTGATATTATTGAAGGATTTAAAATGGATTTTCCCTATACTCTGTTGCTTGGGGAAATTATGATGAAATTATCTCAAAATTAGAAATGAAATGTCAAATGTGTTGGAGTTTCAGTGTATGAGTGTGTCAGAAGAAATCCAATATTACTCAAGATTGAGAAAACCTTAGTAGTGTTTATTAAGATGTGAGCTTGAGCTAATAAAATGGTTAAGAAGAAGAGTCTTTAAAACTGACTGTTAGAGATGACCGTTGATGTATTTATATGTTTTAATTAATCAGTTTTATTCTTTCATAAACCATATTCAATGGCCTTAAAATGTTTTAATTCACTTTAATTAGTTCTTTAAAAACTGCTCTTTTAATTGTCATTAAAACCATTTTCAATTATCATATGGTAGCCCAACGGTCACATATTATCTGCCTAGAAAAGGCAATGTATGGTGCATAGTCAGGTGTGTAGAGTTCTACCCCCGAGCTCTTCTCTTCTCTCTCTTCTCCTGAGTTTTAAATTTCTGTTGTTATGTCACTTTGCTCTACGTAAGAAGGGTTTGTTTAATATGAACACCGTTAAAACAGTGGACGAGCTGTAGGCGTAAATAATGAATGCGCCATGGTAGAACATGTTTCTGTGAAGATTACTTACCATTTATGCGTATTAGTCTTCTCTCTCAGGTACGCACATGTCAGATTTAAAGTATTAATCAAGTATTGGTGGGCATATATAAATAAAAGTAGTTTTTGCGTTGTGGTACATGGTATCAGTTGGCATGCAGAAGAAACTTTAATGAGTTTAGTGCACAAGGTATTTCAAAGGATATTGTTCGTTAATCTGCTTATATCAATAATTGACTTTACTATTGAAAAATTAATTGACTTTTGTAACGGTGGCAGAATATCTAATTCTTTTATGTGGAGGTTTTGTTGTCTTGGCTAATATATACTGAATTTAGTTGCTTGCAACTTCATTGTTACTCCATCAACGTCATCTCTTATTATTCATCATCAATTTGCCGTTGGTTTCATGGGTTTTATGAAACATAGTTTTATGATTTTTAAGTAAACATTAATTTTTGAAGGAGCAATATCATCTTTCCCTTAATTTGGCAGTTCATACATTTTTTTTATATATTATGATTATAGAATGTAAAAACAAATAAACGGTGAGGTTTTTCCAGTAGAATATCTTGTTTTGATAGACTATTTAGTTAAAAAAGAAAAAAAATCAATGAATGTTCATTAATGTTCACTTTGGTGTACATGGGGTGATTTCATGGTTGTCTTGTTGGAAGCTCTAAAAGCTAATGGTTATCTTAAAAGATATTATTAAATTATATTAATTTTCATAACCTCCATACTTAAAACATTATTAATGTTGACGGTTTATTGCTTTACATTGATGAGTATGATTCATTGGTGAATTTAGTTCTTTCCGTTGGAGTCTTGGAGCTTCAATTGCTTTTGATGGATGAATACATTAAATTGATTTCAATAACATTCGTTAGATATGTTACCGATAGTCCTCTAGAAGCAAATTTAGTTTTGTAGTAACTCATACACATGACATGATGGCGTTAGGATTACTGCATACGAAACCATTGTCATTTATTTGTTTATTTTTCATCATAAAAGACTTTCGGTTATATAGACATTAACAAGATGTCTACCTCGTATTTAAAAGTGATGAGTCATTTTGAAGTGGCTACGAATGCAAGCATTTTAAGTCTTGTCATGATTTAATTTGGTTTGTATATGATATTCTTTATGCGGTTTTGGTGCCTTTGTGGTTAATTTATTTTAAGAGGTGGCATGAAGACATGCATTGTTGTTTTAGTGATACTGGGAAATATTTGACTAATATACAAAATATTTAAATGTGCCAGAAAAAAAAATTGTGTTTTAGTGCGCGCATTGATTTAATTTAAAAAAAACAGAGAATATAATTAAGGGGATGGTACAATTTGCATATTGACATGCAAATAGTCATATAGTTGTGTTGCGGATATTTTAACTTTGGAGATCTTGTGACATTTTTGTGAAATCAAAATGATATTTTTTTTTGATTCTAACTTAGTTTGAATTTTTATTGACGAGATTATTGATGAGATATGAAAATAAATTTTTTTATGTAAATGAGATATTTCAAAGTGTGGGGGTGCCTAAGATGTGAGGTACGTTACAAAAACAATATTGGTGGAAAAAATATGTTTTAATTTATTTCAAATTGTGTTAGTCTTATTTTGCAAATCTCAATATGTATGCTATGGTCTGGGGAAAAAAAAAGTGGAGGCTTTGTTATTTGCTATGGAGAGCAAATTTTGTAAATTAACAAATTTTTTGTGGCCTGAAAATTACATCATTTATTTTGTGTGGAGATAAATGTGCTTTAATTTTCATAATATCATTATTTGTGGATAAATAATTTATCTTGATATAAATATGCATGAGTATGCACAACTATTGTGAATATTGAATTTTAATGTGGATATGAAATATTATGTTTTTAGCTTCAAAATTTACATAGAAGCATAGGTGAAACAAATGTGTTTTTGAATGTTTAAATCATAAAGGTAGTGACAAAATCTCTCAAGTTGAGAAGTCTTTCTAAAGGTTGGTACCTAAAAGCCAATATGTGAATATTTCTATGATATTTTGTTTGAGATAGTTGTACAGCTCAATCTACATATGCACAAATTTTTTAAAATTAGTTGCATTAAATTAAATTAGTTCCATTGATAAAACCTGTGTTATAAGATTGAGCATATGTTTAAATGAAGTCCTGCAAGGGAAAATTAAATATCTAGGAGTACCATAAATAATGGTATCTTGTGCGGTGGACTCCTAGTGTATTCAAGTACATAGATGTCAACTGTATTTCAAGTTGTACGAGACAATCCACGAGTAATCATTCATCTTTAACAGTGATTGAAGGCTAAGTTATTGAAAACTTCTTAGCAAATATTTTGATGTAAAATCGACACTTAGTGTCAATGAGTTGTGATTGCCAAATGGCAATAATCATTGTAGAGGAAACAATGGTGCAAGTATATATCGTTTGAGATACTATGTGAATGAGTTAGTTTTAAAATGGTAAAGTTTATCTCAATTGATTTTGTAAGGTCAAAAGTGGACTTAGCGGATCCGTTAATAAAAACTTCAGGAAAGAAACAGATTTTAGAAACATTGAGGGGAATGAGATTTAAGCCAACATAAAATTAACAACGATGGAAACCCAACCTTTGTGATTGGAAACCCCATGAAGAAGATTCAAATAGGAAAAACAAGTCGTTTGTTAGTTCTACTAGTACTATTGTAAATTCATAACCCCTTCCTATGATGTGAGAAAGTGCTAGAATGCATTTCTTGGCAAGGCTGAACAAAAGCTCTTAATGATTTCATAATCCTACGGGATGGTGTGCTCATTGCAAGCACGCTTAATGAAATCACCTCTAGGAATATGGAGTGGGGCCACTCCTATGAGATCACGGCTAAATCTCTAGAGCATTCGCTTAGAATTGGGCACGCACATGCCGTTATAACGCGCAAAACCACCGTTAACAGTGGAAATTATGGGGGTATAATTTGACTCTTAATGCCTCTAGTACATAGCGAGAGTTGTTGGTTCATAGAAGCAGGCTTCACTGACATCTCTGTGTATTAAATGTTATTGGTCTAGGTCTGATTCATAGTCCAAAAGACACCAGATACGAAATGGTTATACTCATGTATGTAACTCAAATGATAATGCTCCTTTTGACACATGTGGGGGATTATTGGAGTTTCAGTGTATGAGTGTGTCAAAAGAAATCCAATATTACTTAAGATTGATAAAACCTTAGTACTGTTTACTAAGATGTGAGCTTGAGCTAATAAAATGGCTAAGAAGAGGAGTCTTGAGAATTGACCATTAGTGATGAACATTGAAGCATTTATATGTTTTAATTAGTTAGTTTTATTCTTTCATAAACCATATTCAATGGCCTTAAAACGTTTTAATTCACTTTAATTAATTGTTTAAAAACCACTCCTTTAATTGTCATTAAAACCATTTTCAATCACCATTATGGCAGCCAAATAGTCACATATTATCTGCCTATAAAATGCAATGTATGATGCATAGTCAGGTGTGTCAAGTTCTACCCCTGAGCTCTTCTCCTCTCTCTCGTCTCCTGAGTTTTAAATTTTTACTGTTCTGTCATCTTGCTCCACGCAAGAAGGGTTTGTTTAATATGAGGAGTGCTGCCTTTTATTCTAACCTGTGTGGTAGAATAACTCTTAAAGACAGTGTCATTGGACAAGACTCAAACCATATTTTTATCATTTTTGCAGGTGTTGCCAACAAAATGTGTAAAGAAAATTTGTATAACATACATTTTATAGGAGATGTTTTCAAAATAAATGAGGAGATTTTGTAAGTTATGTAAAATAAAGAGATGTTTAATATATTTTGCTAAAAAAATCTTATTTAATTGTACTCAATAATTAAGTTTTTTAACTACGAGAGAAGCATGACTCCTAACTTCACAAGGAATTAAGAGTTTTAGTTTAGTGAACTAACAAAAAATAAAAGAAAGTTTTAATATTTTCCCAAAAACTTAGGGCTTGTTTACTTCTTCTTCTTTTTTTCCCAGAAATGTATTTATGGAATACAAGTTAAAATTTATCTTGATGAGCTTCATATTAATATTTTAATAATATATTGATACTTTATCCTATAGCACGTATCAATCCATAAGTGAGTATGTGAATTGGTTTCTATTAAATATTCATGAAGTTGTGACGTTATGACAGTAATTCCCGAAATACAAGCTGATGAGTCCGAACTTTGGTATAAACTCACATGCATAATGTTCCTTATAACATCAAGGGAAAATGGCAATTAGGTCCCACTCAAGGGAATTAAATACAAAAAGGTCCCCTGAAATTATAAAATTATTTTAAAGTCCCAAAATTTTTTTTTGCATTAAATTTTATTTGTTTACTTACCAAATTACCCTTCTTCTTCTTTTTTTTTTAAATTTGCATTGACAACTGAAAGAGCAGTGGTTGACAACTCAGGGTGCAAGGATTGACAACTATCGCGGCTGGTTTGACAACTTATGGTGTGATATGCTGAGAAAATGTGTTGTCAAACTAGCTGCAATAGTTGTCAATCCTTGTACCCTGAGTTGTCAACCATTACTTTTTCAGTTGTCAATACAAAGTTAAAAAAAAAGAAAAAGAAGAAGGGTAAGTTGGTAATTAAACAAATAAAATTTATTACAAAAAGGGCCCTTGGGACTTCAGAATAATTTCATGATTTTAAGGGACCTTTTTGCATTTAATTCCTTGAGTGGGACCTAATTGCAATTCTCCCTAACATCAATCGCTTAATCTTGTGGCTAAGGTTAATTATTATAATAGTATTATAAATATTTAATTTGATCAATAAGTCTTAACTAACATAAGCAGAAATGTAAATATTATTAACTTTAGCATTTTCAACATGTTCTCACAAAAAAAATCCCTGACCTACAAATGTTTCACCTTTAGTGAGGACAAATTTGTCTTCCTCAAATACAGACTTTAAGTAAAGGTACATAAATTAAATTCTTTATAATTCCTAGTACATAATAGACATATCTTAAAAGTAAGAGTTTTTCTAGAAATGAATTCAATTTTCACAGTCCTGTTACCTTTGACTTGGACATTTGAAGCATTTTGCATGTGACTCACATCCCTATCTTCCTTCTTCAATGTTTTGAAAAAGTTATTGTTCTTGCACACATAGCATGTTGTGCTAGAGTCTACCTACCATGATATTCATCATTATCAATTAGGTAGATCTCAGAAATTACCGCCATAAAATTGTCTATTTTTGTAGAACCCTGCTGGTATTTCCTGCACTCAGTGCAAAACCATCGCTTTCCAGACAATATGGCCTTATGACAAAGCGTGCAAGTATACTGCAATTCGACTGTGATGAAATCTTCCTTGACGGGTAATATAGTTTGGCCCAACTAACGGAAGGAAAATGAAGATATCAGATTATGATATTAGATCATGAACTACTGAACAACTCGATATTTAATGATTTTGGACTTTTTGGTGGCCAACATGCTGATATTTTTTCTACCAACAATGATATGATAATTTATAAACAAGACACGTGAACAAAAATATTCCTTTGATAAAGTTCAGATAAGTTATATAGTCCTAGATTTGTGATTGCATCCAGAAGCGAATACATTTCTCTTTTGCAGCCATGATCCCTAATGTGCTTTCCTGTCTCGTTTTATTCAGTCTCTCATATCCAACATCAAACCACAAAAAGCATATTCAGCTTCACAAATCCAAGAATTCAAAACTTATCTCCCATGTATTACAGTAAATTCCTTTCATCTAGGTTCCTATGCCTCAATATGCAAAATTAACATTGACTGTTCTAGTTCTTAAAGATCACGCGAGACTTTGGTCCCAATAACTCACAAGACCATATTATGGTCAAAGACCTAAATCTTAAAATCACTCTAGAGTCCCATTTGAAACGTGTTTGAATTCATCTAGTTGCTTGACTAATTTAAATGTTAAAAGCCAACTAAGAAGCTATTTTGGCAGTCGTATAAGACGACCTACTATGCAGACTAATGTGGTGAGAGATAAGAAACACTTACTTTATGCATCATCAGAATGTCTTTAGCGGTGTCTTTTGAAGTGTCTGTATGTCCCATTGACTTTAGAGCTCTTTTGGTCAATACTTGTTTCAACTTTTTGTCTTACTCTCCTGTTCAATTTTCTTGATTTCATTCATAACAGCACCAGACCAGTAGTCTCCATCAAAGTTTGGCAAACGAGCAGCTGTCACCTTGGAGTTGCATTTTTCAGCAGAAACAAAGAATTTGGTCAAACCAACTACAATGTCTTCTTCAGTAGCCTTTCTTAACATTGAATGATACCTGCACAAATTGAACAGGCCTAGTAAATACCCAATAATCATGAGCAGCAAGGATCACAATCGAACACAACACACATCCATAAAGATTGAGAAAGAAAGAAATACCAGCGTCTTAGTTTATCACTCTTTGGAGTTTTCTGGCTCTGAGGATGGCAATATAGCACATAATTTTCCCCTTTTAAAGGAGGACAAGCCCAAATGTAACATTTTTCAAAACCTCGTTTCTTGCAAAATTCAAGATATCCAATCTAAAGATAGCAACATCAAAAAAAACAGAATCAATATAAATGCCAAGAAATATAATTAACTTTGAATATAAATTTGAAGAGGATAGATATACTGTCTAACAAAACCTAGGAAAGGAATTTATGATCTACCTGCCAATATTTCATGATACACAAATGTACGAAGAGCTTCTCCAGTCACAGTCTCTCTTTGAGGCCTAAAACGCTTGACTGAATCAATATATGAGATGTACACACAACGATGATTTGGGTGACTACATTCTGAGCTAAACTCCTGGACAAAAGCAACGTAGATACACACATCTACTCCCTCTGTATTCTGGAACAAAAGAATAACCTGCAACAGAAACTGACGTGTTAGTTCTGACCATTATAAAGAGAGGGCCAGTCCTGAAGAGGTCGCTGAACAAAATTACTCACAAATCAACATCTCAACTTACTTTCGATGTATATGGGAACTCTGGAGGGTAACTCTCCTCAGACAGGACGTCAAGAAACTCCTTTTTCACTTTTAATTGGTTTTCAACTGATAGCACCACCCTTACAGTAAGATTTTCCGCTCCAGAAATCTGCAAACCAAATACATACATTGAAAATTAGGAAATAGAGTAGTTAAAAAATGGAGAAAATATAGAACTTGTTTACTACTCTTTCACTAGTTTGCTTGTTTACTGGAAAAAATAGTGGAACATAACATAATTACAAAATTTCTTATATACATATTTTTCAAATAGATGTTCACAATTGTACTTGTGCTGCAGTTTGCTTCATACCTCTTCAACATTCTTTCCTTCAACTTTTTCCTTGTGCGCTTTCTCATGTTCAAGACACAAGAAGAGCCTTTGCTCTACATGGTCACTAAGCCTGGTCATTGGCAAGTCCTTAGCACCAAAAATAGCAGTCCCTAAGGGTGTACGAATTCCTTCTTCAATTTCTTTTGAGCAGCATTTGGGACTCACATACTGAAATTTGCATTCTGAATTCCTCTTATCGTTGAAGAGCACACATATCTGATGTTGCCACCTCTGACATTTGTCACATTGGACCCAATAGAGGAGGTAACATATGAAAGGTGAGTTTATCATTCTCGATCCACTATACACAAAAGAATTATAGGACATAAATAGCTAACTTACCGCTTCTTCAGTAACAATCGTTTTTCTTACAATCAAGTACTTTCTTGGGAATAGATACCCCATTGAATTGGATAGATTCACCTCGAGAATTTCTGAAACAAGGGGCGCAAAAGTACTGTTCTGTATCAATCTCTTCTGCTCTTCTCTGGTAAAAGTTTGCGTTTCTTTTGATGAGTTTACCACAAGGTAGGCAATAGATTGGCACTGGTGCAAAGAAAAGCTTCTCCATTCCACACAACGCGCATGAGTTATCATCAATTCCAATTTCTTCCTCGAGTATAGTCTGTGTCAAAAGATGCATTAGATGTTAAAAGGTACAAGGAAAAGGATTCGTATGCCTCTAGTTAACAACCTAAACTGTTGAATTGTAGTCTTTGACACGACATCAAGGTCTCTATAACTAAATAGAGAAGGTATGATCCTTGCAAATTTCCATTCTCTTGGAATTTAAATGAAGTTACATTTCAGCATAGGGTATGTGAATTTGTGCTTTGTTAACCCTTAAAAATCTCAGATGGCTTGTGTGAGAAGGTATGCTAGAAACTATGATAAAAACTATTCAAAAGCCTTCAAATATCAGCTTAAGCTTTTAAGTTGAAATGGTTGTTTATGTTATACATATAGAAAGAGTTACAACATATAAGGACAACAGAGTGAATGCAAAGATCAAGGTGCAGTAAGCTGTCATTGACGCTAACCTACCAGGTTTTAACACAGGAGATCAACTGGCCTTCCCTTCATACAAGGCAGTCACAAAAATGAGGAATTTTCACATGAAATCGGCATCAATTTAGTAAAATACAAAATGTAACCTTAACATAGAAGAAATTAGTTAAAGGAACAATAAATACATGACTCAAAAGGTAGAGTAGATCAAAATACATGCAATCCTTATGAAGGTTAATCACATCCAAGTATCAGAGAAAGTTGCATGAAAGAACATCAAATTAAAGAAATTAAAATCTTTAATATATTCCCATATATATATATATATATATATATATATAGGGAGAGAAAGAGAGAGGGTATTATGAAGGTAATGGCGATTGCTAAAATGTGTTCCTTTATTTGATCATATGTGAAAGTTTCAGTCAAGGAAACACTGCTTAAAGTTGGTTTTGAAGACTTTTCTCCATTCTCCGAATCAGATTTTGGCTCAGTAATTCCATTTGCATTGTTTTTAACGGACTGGTTGAACTCATTTCGGCACCAAAAATCATCTACATCGGCAATAGGATCTTTCTGGAGAGTGCGCTCACTTGAATTTGCATTGCCAACATCACTGGGTGCATTACTGACTGTCAACTTCACATCATCAATGTTGAGGTATCAGTCCTCCAATGTGTTACCAGCTTCTATGCCTTCAGAGGTAGTCCCCTCTTGTAAGTTTTTTCAAGTACATCATAGGAAACACCACTTATTATTGGATTTGCTGTTGAAGACACTGTTCCCTGCTCTAAATCAGCTTTTGGGTCAATAACTTCTGTAGTTTTCTTCCCACCCCGGTCAAACCCAACTCTTCCCTGTACACCCTCCATATCAGCACAAGAATCTTTTTGGAAAGCTTGGACACTGAAACTTGATCCTTTAACAGCATCCATTGAGCTTCTGGCTATCAGACCATTGCTTTCAAGGTATGACTTCTCCAATACACCGTCAACTTCTGGACCTTGAGAAATAGTCTCATTATCAAAGTTGTGTCCAAATACACCACCCGAAACAGTCATTATTTTTGGATTTGAAAACTCCATTGCCTTTTCCAAATCAGCTTTTGGCACAATAACTTCTTTTGTAGTTTTCTTCCCAGCCTGGTCAAACCCACCTCTTTCCTGTACACCGCCTATATCAACACTAGGATCTTTCTTGAAAGTATGCTTACTTGAATTTGAATTTGATCCACTATCATTTTCCCCGATGTTTCTGGCTACCTTATCATGCTTTTGGGGTATGAATCCCCTAATTTACGACTAGCTTCTCTTGATTCAAAAAGAATAGCTTCTATGCCAGTCACATTGTTGTCTGTCATGCTAAAATTTGCAGAATCTTGTTTTGCATTCGTGGATGATTCCATATTGTTGTCCGTAACTTTGGAATAGATAGGAAAGAAAGATTCTGGTTGTTGCTGCATTTTTGGAAGCCTTTCAGGAGAACTGGTGCCATTATATTTAATGTGTATATATATTTAATGTAAAGATATGTAAATATATATTGTAATTAATATAGGATCATATAGGATCAAATTAGATATGATAGATAGGATATTATCTCCTCATAATGAGCCATTAATGACTGAGGCTCCTCTCTTGTGTATAAATACCCCCTTTCTGATCATGAATATACAAGAAATATATTCCATATTATCCTTTATCTAATATGGTATCAAAGCAAGCCATTTAGGGTTAGGTTTTCCGTCTGGATACATTTCACCTGCGCCGTACAGTGATTCTGCCGTCAACCACCGTGTTCAACATTAGGGCTTCTGTGTTGGACGTTTTCTGGGAACACGCACCGGCCAGGGAGGATCGCACGGTGCCGACCGGCCGATCCCTGAAGTTTCACGGCCGTCCGAGCAGCGCGTGACCGTCATGCACCGTCACCTACGGCGGTACTGTTCACGCGCTGCCGCGTTTTTCGCCGTCCAAGCAGTTCGTCAACTTCGTCTTGCATTTTCCAGCGCATCCTTGGTACTTTTCAGGTCTGGGTCTTTCCCCTTTGTGTTGATTCAGAGCTCTTTGGTTACTGTGCCGTGTGAACAGTAACGTTTCAGACTGGTATTGTTGTTCCTGCCTTCTATAGATTGTAGGAGGTGTTGTTTGGTCCCTGGAGTGATCATTTGTGGCTACTTATTCTTTCTTGTCATTGCTAGACTTATTATCTCTTTTCTATTTATCTCTCATGGGTGATCCTAAGTCTACAGTTACCTCTGAAGTGGTTCCGGTAGTCGTTAAGATTACTGAGCACAAATTAAACTGGACAAATTATCTAGATTGGAGTAAAACTATTCGTATCTACTTATGGAGCATTGAGAAGGAGAATCATTTAACTGAAGACCCTCCGACCACAGACACCCATCAATCGTGGTTAAGGGAAGATGCCCAGCTCTTTTTACAGATCCGCAACTCCATTGACAGTGAGATTATTCCTTCTGTTTCTCACTATGAATTTGTTAAGGAACTGATGAATTATTTAGAATTTTTATACTCAGGCAAGGATAATATTTCTCATGTTTATGAGGTTTGCAAAGCGTTTTATCACGCAGAGAAGCAGGATCACCCTCTCAAGACCTACTTTATGGATTTTAAACCAATGTATGAAGAATTGAATGTTCTTATGCCTCTTAGTACTGATCTGAAGGTCCAACAGGCCCAACGAGAGCACATGGCCATTATGAGTTTTCTCACTAGTCTTCCGCCTGAATATGAAACTGTTCGCTCTCAAATTCTATCTGGTTCTGAGATTCCTACCCTTCAGGAGGTGTTTTCTTGTGTTATAAGGACTGAGAATCTTTCATCACCAGTTACTAATGCTCCTGTCAGTGCCCTAATCAGTCGAGGCCCAAATAATAGTCGTGGGACGACTAACCGTGGAGGCTCCAAGCAAGGGGGAACTACTCCAGATTCTAGTGGGCTGGTATGTTACTACTGTAAGGAGCCGGGCCATACAAAGCATACTTGTCGTAAGCTACAAAACAAACAAAAATGTAATAACTCTGCTGCAAATGTGGCAACCCTAGCTGATGATAAGGTCACAATATCTGCTGCTGAATATGCTCAATTAAAATCTCTCACACCACCCGTGAGTGCTCCTGCTGCTACAGGTAATCAGGCTACTGCTCTTGTCTCTTCTTCCTCCAAATGGATCATAGATTCTGGTGCTACTGACCACATGACAGGTAACCGCCATCTCTTCTTCACTTATAATTCTTACGCCAATCCTTCAACTATCACTATTGCCAATGGCTCCCATTCCCGGGTCCTTGGATTAGGCACTGTTCAACCTACCCCCTCCATTCATTTGTCATCTGTGCTAGATGTACCTAATCTTGCATTTAATCTGCTTTCCCCTAATAAACTTACTCGTCAATTAAACTGTTGGGTCTCACTCTTTCCTGATTATTGCTTGATACAGGATCTTTTGACGAAGAAGATTATTGGTAGGGGCTATGAATCTGGTGGACATTATTTTCTTGATGAGCAAGGGCTACGAAAAAGTGTTATGAATAAGTGACTTTGAAAAACAAATGAGTATTTTGGATAGTTAATAATATGGAAGCATTATTTTTGTGTTTGAGGTAGTTGCCTTAGATGAAAGATTTTTTTATTTATTTGATGCTTGAGTGACCATTTTGAGTAGTATTTAGATATAAAAGCATTAATATTAGTGTTAATTTTGGATATCAACTATACCTGAAACTTGCCTAAGCATTATTTTGGATGATCATTGAGCTAATTGTTAGATGTTTTCTTCTTCTTTGGTTTTCTCAAAAGCTTATTGCTTGCCTTGGTATCTCAAAAACAAAAAAAAGTTTTATGATTGATAGTGATAGATCATGATAAATTTAATAAAGTTACTACACATTTTATGAACCTAAAAAAAAAAAAAAGAGACATACACTGACTTAAAAGATTTGTGAATTTTCATGATAAATTATTTTTATTTTCATTCTTCTTTTAAAGGATGACTTTGTAAGTAAAAAAAAAAATTTGTGTACATTATCAGCATATTCTGTTTCCTTTGTATGCATGTATGAGTAGTTAATGTATTGTTGAAAGCAGGTTAATTTGAGGTTTTGCTAATCTTAGACTTAAGTGTATTGTTTCCATCAATTAACATGACAATAGATATGTAAAATCAATAATTCAAGGCATATTGTCTGTAATTTTATAGTCCTACATCATAATTGTAATTTTTTTTTAAAAAAAAAACAACTTCGATATTAGGTGATGAGTGAAATATACAGGTATGAATGAATTGATTCCTTTAATGATAAATATCATGTTAGAAGTTAGAGACCAGAGACAATAAAATAAAATAACATATGTTGATGGCTCTTAAGATAATGTTAAGTTATATTTCTTAAAAATATGTGTCTATATCTTATAAACTTAGTAGTAATTCTACACACATCTTATATGTTTAAAGCATTATGAGAATTTACCAAATATTGGAATCAAATAAGGATTTTCAATCCTTTGGGATGCCTTGGAAAAAAAATGGTAACCCAGAAAATTTCTGTAAGATTGAAAGGAAAAATATCCTTAGAAATAAAATTATTTAATTATTTTTCTATGTATGATCTCTGTCCTTCAAAGAATCTTTAATTGGGAAGGTTATAAGGAATCATTTTTGGATACTTAATAACAAAGGTATAGAGAGAGAGAGAGACAGAGAGAGATGATAGAGAACCATAATGAGTACAAGGTGATTATAGTTTTTTTTTTTATTTAAAACGGAGAAGAGGAAAAAAAAAATATGTTTCATGGGTTCTCTTTATAAAAACTATTTTTCTATTCACTTCGTGTTCCTAAATGGTGAGGTACTCTTTTGTCTAGAAAAAATATCCTATTACCTAATTGGGAGTTAGTTATTGATTTTGACTTTCATAAAATATTTTAACAAATGAATTGGTAGTTGTTTTTATTCCTTTAATAACCTTAGTGAAAGTTGAATTGGAAGAAAATTTTATAGTAATAACTACATGCTTCTTATAATTTTTTTTTTTGGAATAGTAATATAGAGTATTAAAGTGAAATACTTGGATTAAAGGATAAGGATTATTGAAGACCGTAGTGAACGACTATGATTGAGTGTGAGTGGTAGCTTCCACAAAATATTGATATGAGTTTATAGATTAACTCTTGAACTAGAAAAAGTTATGAAGAAAGAATTTTAGCATTTGGATAAATACTTTCTTCCTTGTTCCTCACTGACAATGAGTATGTGTAAGGCTAAGTTACAATATCTAATGGTAATAACCTTGGTTGTTATAAACTATTATGTTAAGTGCAGGGGATAAAAAGGGAAAAAAAACACACAAAGAGAGAGAGACAGTATTATTTAGGAAGGAATATTTACACCTAGATGTTTATGACTTTTGCCTTTTTGTGTGTGGATGTGAAACTTTTCTCTTTGCATGAAATTAATATAAATAAGTTGAAAAAGGTAAAGTAATTTGGTTGAGATTTTTGGCAGATTAGTTGAGAATAGCGCATTGAAATTGTGATTTCTAAGTCGTGGAATTAATATATATGCATATAACAAATACATATGATCATGTCAAATGTGAAAAATTGGACAAGATTATGTATGATAAAGCTTGGGGGGGAAACAGAGAGAGATTGAGAATGGCATGACAAGCTTATTTGGGAGCTAAATTTTAGGGACAAAATTTCTTTTTGGAGGGAAGAATTGTAACATCCTAATTTTAATCTCTAAGACTTAAGTAAATTTGTGAGTAAATGTTTGTTGACATCACTTTAATAGTGGTTAATTATATATATAAACAATTAAAATATTTATGATTATATGTGTGTGTGTGTATATATAACTATTTATATATGAACTAATAAATAAAACAAAAAGGTTAAGAAGTCCCACATCGACTAAATGATATGAAGATGAGACTCTATGAGCCTATAAATAGGTGGTAGTAGGGAAGAATTAAGAATGAGTTAAATATTTTCGCACAAAACTAAGACTATCTCAGTAAAGTGCCATGTACAAGTCCGTAAACCGTTGGATCGGGCCAAAATTTGGTCTTGTAGTCCAAGACATCTATTTCGTCAATTTCACCGGTTGGATTAGTGGTTTAATATCTGAGGTATGAGTTACTAGATATGCATTAAACTCTTTATTTTCAGATTTTATGGATAGGATACTGAATAGTAAAGTATCATTTTTAAATTTGTTCACCGTTAGATCAAGCCAAAATTTGGAGAACAGACTCAAGACATATAATATTTTAATTTCAAAGGTTAGATTAATAATTAAACATCTGTAGTGAGAATAATTTAACTTGTATTAAATATGTTTTTCTAAGTTTTCGAAAATAGAACGTAGGCTATAAGTTGAAGGTTTTGTACTTTGGTTATGAATAAATTATGATGACATGATTTATGAATTTAAAGATAATATAAGCTGAAGAAACTTAAGAATTGAATCTAAAGCATAGTATTCATGTTCTTACTCCAGATCTTAGAAAAATTGTACGAGCTAGAATTCTAAGTAACAATTCGGAAACCTTAAAGAGGGAGTTATGGGTTAAAATTTGACAGGTAGCTTACCCAAAAGATACTGTAGTAACGTATATTTTCTGTTTGTAGATATGATAATTGGTTTGACGATCCCAAGTTCATGGTCTTAATCTTTAACTTGTAAGCACTTGTTGGACACCAGGTAACGTGAATTCTTACTTGTTTTCTTCTATCGGTTCCTCTAAGAGGAGTTTTTAATTAAATTGAACCCTTTTAAGATAGGCTTGAATAATATGGAATAGGAAAGCTGTTTTGAAACTATCAGAAAACTTTATAGACATTTGGAAGTTGCTTGATGGGAGTGATTTGTGAAAAATAAATGAATTGCTACAACTTTAGGACAGGATAGGAGCCTGATGAGTGATTTTTGGATGAAATTGTGGACTTGGAATGTACTGTGTAGTCTGTTGTGGCGAAAGGTTATTTGTTGACCAAGGCGATTTATCCAAGTTGCTATTTTATTTGATTATGTTTTATATGTTAGCATGAGCTTCTGGAATGATATGTTTATGCCCTTGATTATCTAAGAATGCTATTGCATGGTATGATATTAAGTATCTTATATGGTTAATGTATGTTTTGAATCTCTTAAGATATATGTTCTTGAGATACCTGATGAGAATTTAGAATTGTCATGACTGTGATTAATTCGTTTAATGTTCGGGAAGAGGTGTGGTGATGGGTTTGATATACACATATTACCACGTGGTTTGCCTCCATAGCGTGCACTATGGTTGGCCTATTAGAGAGGGCAGTATCCCCTCATTTGCGACACTCCAGGAGTATCACGGGGCAGTATCTCCCGAGGGCAGCATCCTCGTCAAGATACTAGGCAGTAAACCCATTGGGGCAGAATCCCCTTTTTCTGGAGGAACCCATGGCCCGTGTGTGCTCTGCCGACTTTGGCCGGTCCGCATCACACGCGTGGGAAGCTCGTTAGAGTCATCAGTCACATGAGTAAGACTTAGCCCATGGGTTCAAGTCGGCGGGTATAAGAAGGATATAAGGCAGGAATCGAATGATGAATAAGGATAATAAATGATGAGTAAAGCAAGCACATATGTTGATATTTTCTTTTAGCTTATGTGTTTATGATATCTGGTATCTGTTATGTGATGGTAACATATTTAATGATTATCTTAACTGTTAGTCCCACTTGGCGCCTCTTAGGGGTGCTGGTAGGTAAGGTAGGTAAGAGTTTTCGTTACTGAGACGGTAGTCTCACTCCGTTACATCTACAATTTTCAGGTAAGCGTAACAGAGGAGCCACGGCGGGGAAGGAATCGGAGGTGTGAGGTCACCTTCATTGGTGATCACACCTCGAACACTGGTTATGTTTAATCATTAGTTATTTGCCACCTAGGATATCATTATGCATCTCTTTTTATATTATCAATGTTGAAACATTTATGACTCAAAGGGAGTAATATGCCGTGTATGTCGATGATATTATGATTACAGGGAGTAATATGTCGGGGATCTCTTCTCTTAAGTCCTTTCTTAATTCTCACTTTCAAACAAAAGATCTGGGCCCGTTAAAGTACTTTCTCGGAATTGAGGTCTTGAGAAATAAGAAAGGAATCTTATTGACTCAAAGGAAGTATGTTCTTGATCTGTTGAAGGAAACTGCAAAGTTAGGGGCTGCGCCAAACAGTTTTCCTATGATTTATAATTCACTCCTTGATGCTGATGGAAGCATACCATCTGAGAATCCCATTGATACTGCTAAGAGCAAGCCGTTTGAGAACCCGGAGAGGTATCGAAGATTGATTGGAAAACTGAATTATCTTACTGTGACCCGACCTGATATCACCTATCCAGTCAGTGTACTTAGCTAGTTTATGGTCTCGCCTACTATTAGACAGTGGGAAGCTTTAGAGCATGTGCTTCATTACTTGAATGGGTCTCCAAGTCGTGGGATATTATACAAAAATCATGGTCATACAGATATTGAGTGCTTTTGTGATGCTGATCATGGTGGTTCAAAGGCCACAAGAAGGTCTACTACAGGATATTGCGT
Source organism: Neltuma alba (assembly GCF_004799145.2). NCBI lineage: Eukaryota > Viridiplantae > Streptophyta > Magnoliopsida > Fabales > Fabaceae > Neltuma > Neltuma alba. The sequence goes on along the minus strand of NW_021632636.1, from coordinate 31,552 downwards.
CTTTGTGGGAGGAAATTTGGTGTCCTGGAGGAGCAAGAAGCAGAATATGGTGTCACGATCAAGTGCAGAGACAGAATATAGAGCTATGGCACAATCCGTGTGCGAGATAGTCTGGATACATCAATTATTGAAGGAGCTTGGTCTTAAAACCACGTTACCAGCAAAATTGTGGTGCGACAATAAAGCAGTCTTACACATAGCTTCTAATTCAGTGTTTCATGAACGCACAAAACACATTGAGATTGATTGTCATTTTGTTCGGGATAAGATCAAGGAAAAATTCATCTCAACAAGACATGTGAAATCTAGTGACCAATTGGGTGATCTCCTTACTAAAGCTTTGAATAGGGTTCGGGTTGACTATCTTTGTAACAAGTTGGGCATGATTGACATCTATGCTCCAACTTGAGGGGAGTGTAAATATATGAAAATATATATTGTAATTAATATAGGATCATATAGGATCAAATCAGATATGATAGATAGGATATTATCTCCTCATAATGAGCCATTAATGACTGAGGCTCCTCTCTTGTGTATAAATACCCCCTTTCTGATCATGAATATACAAGAAATATATTCCATATTATCCTTTGTCTAATAGTTAGAACCATCTGGGAATCCCATAGTTTATGAATATCACTTTTGCTCACGGAAACATCAAAAGTAGCTTCTATTTTCAATCTTTTGGCAGGTGGTGAAATGCCTTCCAAGTTGTCATGACCTCTCACAGTGGAATCCATCGTCAAGATGTTTGAAGATTCTGAACTACGACAATCATCACTTCTACATTCATCAAAATGTCTTAAAGCTATCCCTGCAGCTCGATTAGAACCATAAAGGCATGCTGAACTTGCTGAAAAAAATTGTTGACCTACATTCACAGTTGTTGAAGGAAGCTGAGATTGATTCAGTATTTTCTGCCCCTCCAGTTGGCTGCAAGGTTCATGTTTACTTGCAAAGCAGGGTCTTGACTTGGCAATATAAGCATTAGCACCCTGCTCATATGACGACTCAAAACGTCGGAAGTTTTGTTGACGATGCAAATTCTGGGGCTGATACTGCATTAAGTGATTGACAGTTGAATACTGATAGCAAGGGTTCTGGACAGTAAAATTATTGAAAGCTTGAGAAGTTCCCGTTCTCACAAATGGACAGATCATTAAATTTCCATGCATAGACAGTGGGGATTCTCTAATTGTAGTGGCAAAAGGCGAAGATTGATTTCCATCGTACTTGCTCCAATCCTTCTCCACTGCCATGGTAGTAATTCAAATGAGCAAACATGATTAAAAATAGGAAGATTTCATGCCAAAAAATGAAGAAGTCTGGGGGAAAAAAAAAGGAAATAAAAAGTAACCATAATACAATGATCAATAGTTAGAAAGAAATCATGTTAAGATTATTTAAGATGCCATGATCTCTCTGCTGATGCTGTAAATGGGAGAAAATAGGTTTGGAGCTTGAATTGAGATTGCTTGTTCCACCAGGAGCATTAAAGTTAGAGAACCCATCTGGATCAACGGATCTCAGAAATGATGAAAAGTCATTGTAAGGAAGAGTTCTCTCATTGCCAACAGAAGCATGAGACTGCCTCCCGTTGGAAAATTCATATTTATTAGTATTGTCCACATTGGCCTTGCTAAAATCAGTGAAATTTATGTCACTAGCAGCAAGCATATGCAAAACTGGGTCTGCTTGATTTCTGTTATACCAAGCATGTGATAACCCAGAAGAGGGTCATAGGTGTGGAAGTATTGTAACTGTTTACTTGTGGACTGAATATTGTCCCTTGGAGTTGGTTCTGCAATCGTTGGGCCAAGGTCTCCTGATTCTTGTACTCATCCTACAAAATAATTTTAAAAAAAAATGTCATTAAATGGCCAGAGGTGCTTTATCTAAAATTAAAAGCCTCAGTCACATACAACATAATTATTAAGCAGACAAACCTCTGAAGCGGCATGATTAAACAGTTCTCTTTCCACAATCGTTGTAATACTGTGTACCTTCTGCTGTGCCCCATAAGGAAGACTTGTGGAACTGAGAATAGCAGAACTGGAATAGAATTTAATTTATTAGTTTCAACTCAATCTTATATAAAATTACATGCTTCCAGCGATATTTTAACATCTCTGTTCCTAAATTTTGGAAAATAATACAAATGCATGCTGATGAGAAAACTAAAATTACTTACATATTCCTTTTTATTAAATTTCGCAAATTGTTGATTCCCGCTCTTTTGTGCCAGTCAGTGGAATGGCCAGCTTGATTTCTTAAATATAGATTGTAATCTGAGGCATGCATCTTCTATGAATTAGCAGAAACCAGAAGATGCCCGCCCTACAAAAGGAAATTATTATCATCACAGGTTGGTATAGCCACCACAAATGCTTAAAAACTTTTAATTACAACTTAACAGACACAAGATTAGATAATCATAAGTTGAAGAGAATCGATTCAGGTTGTATTTATATTAATACCCACTAAAACCAACTAAACAGCATCTACCATTCTCAGGTGTCTTGACCCTAGACCATCTTCCTTCTAGTAACAGATTTATATGTACAGGGTAGCAGGTGATCAATAAGAAGCAAACATTTCTCTGCAGCTCCAAACTCATTTTATGTGACTACTCGAAAGTTCTAAGCATGCAGAAATGACAAAAACACTAAGGCAATTTCTAAATCAGTTTTCACATCTTAGTCTGTCTCCTCAAACGAAACCATCCCCAAATCCGTCTATAGTAGGATTTATGAGCTCTGTATCTAAAGCAGACGCGAGCTTTAACAGTGGTCCAAGATAAGATTTTTACTTCAGCATGCGACAGCAGCTTCAACATTTGCTACATATATGAAGTCATATTATTATTACCGAACTTTTGAATCACCGAATGAACAATGAATAATAAAAAAGAAATACCCTTGTTACCGCACATCACTGTAAGGTTACTAAATTTTTTTTTTTGGGCCAAAAAGGTCACTAAATATGAAACGCCCGTTTCTTTCATCCTATTTCAAAAATGTCAATACGTATAGTGAATGAGCCACTGAAGTGGTCGCCACCTTCATTTTTTTGCTTTACAAATTACAACTACTAACTATTCAATATCTAATGTTTGATACTACAAAATAAGCATTTGGCTTCAAATAAATAAATGATAGCTCTTCTAGAATAACTTTTTTCTATCTCAAATGAGAACTTATTTAAGGGTTATTAAATTCCTTAATACTTGACCCAGCCCTGTCTCAAATGAGAACTTATTTAAGGGTTATTAAATTCCTTAATACTTGACCCAGCCCCACCTGAATTCTTTAAACACTCTCATCCGCACTACTTGCGTGCACTAATACTTAACCCGGTTCAAGTTAAAAACACTGAATTATTCAAAATATTAATTCAGCATTCTTAATTGTTTTTGGAGCTGCAAAAGCAGACATTCCTTTAAAGTTGAACCCTGTAATTCAGCGGGCCCAAAAGAAGGATCCTCTAATTAGGTTTAATTTGTCTTACTTAGGTCACAGTCACGGAAGTAAAACGGGAAATCACATGGACAAAGAAATGCCATTGAATTAAAATTAGGGTTTGGAATTAGTAACTAGAAACGTCAACAGGAAGGAAGATGGAAACAACTTAAGAAAACTAATACAGAGAAGATGCGGTATAATGCAGGGAAGAAAGAATATGGCTTAAGGAAGGCACCGTGATCAAGAAAATTACGTTGAAAGGGTCATAATTAAACCCAAAAATTGCGCAAAGAAAATAGTTGTATTTAATAAAGGATTAAGGTGCACCCAGCACCTCGAACTATTTTTCCAGGTACACCCAGTGTCCTAAAGTAATTTTTGGTGCATCAAGTATCCCAAACTAATTAAAACGGTGCATCCATATCCCCGGCTAACAGAAAAGTTAAGTTTGACCGTTATTTGCTGACTCAGCCGAAGGTTGACCGACGTAGCGGACACGTAGGCGTCTGATGTGTATTATTTTGACAAGCCAAGGTGCGCCCAGCACCCTGAACTATTTTTCCAGGTGCACCCAGTGTCCTAAAGTAATTTTTTATGTATCCAGTGTTCCAAATTAATTAAAACGGTACGTCCGCATCCCAGACTAATAGAAAAGTCTTGTTTGACTGTTACCTTACTAACTCAACTGAAGATTGACAGAAAAATCTTACATGGTGGACACACAGATGTCTGATGTGTATATTTCGACTAAAGCTCCCAAGACGAGGGTGTTTTTTCAGAAGGCGATGACTATGTCAATGAAGTGACCGGGGGAAAGTTCACTGTGTTATAGGAGGAAGAAAACAAACGCGAGTCGGATGAGAGTTGATAGAGACGGAGATGGAAGTGTGTGGTGGAAGAAATGAGATAAAATCTTAAAGATGAGGATGTGATTGAATGGGTGGTACATCTACCAAGATTTAAAAGGGTGGATCAGTGGTCTTTCTTTTTTTTAATTTTTAAAACTAGGAGAAGATAAATGTTAGAAGAGGAGGAAATAAATTGAATTTTCAGTCAAAATAATACACATCAGATACCTGTGTGTCCGCCATCTAGGATTTTTCAGTCAACTTTCAGCTGAGTTAGTAGGTAACAGTCAACGAATTTTTCTGTTAGCTTGGGATGTGGGTGTACTGTTTTAATTAGTTTGAGATACTAGATACACAAAAAATATTTTAGGACACTGGACGCACCTGAAAAAATAATTTGGGGTGTTGGACGCACCTAAAAAAATAATTCAGGGTACTGAGCGCACCTTGACTCGTTAAAATAATACACATCAGATGCCTACATGTCTGCCACGTCAGTCAACCTTCTACTGAGTCAGCAAATAACGGTTAAACATAACTTTTCTGTTAGTCCGAGATATGAATACACCGTTTTAATTAGTTTGGGATACTGGATGCACTGAAAATTACTTTAGGATACTGAGTACACCTGGAAAAATAGTTCAGGGTATTGGACGTAGCTTAACCCTTTAATAAAAATGAAAAGAAAAAGCAAAAGCACATCTAACAAAGGCAATAATCCCCCTTTTCGTTCACTCTCTGTCACTCTGCCCTCTCTCCTCCCGTTCCGTGGTGGGCCCCTGGTTTTCTTTGTTAAATGTTAGCGCCCCCAATCTCTGAGAAAACTCCGATTAAAGAATGATATTTACTAGGGGCCAACAAAATAATAACTATTTTAAATATATTTATTAAAACTTAATTTTAAATTTATTATAAATTATTTTTTAGATTTACAATTTATTTTTATTTTTTAAACCAATTTATTTTCATATCGTAAACCCAACTTTATTTACACTACCATCTGTTGAGTATTTTTTTTATTGTTTGGACGAAAATAACGTAATCAACATTTTCAATTGAAGAAACTTTCATGCTACTAAGCTATAAGATCATCCGCAAAATAACCTGACTTTAATCGCATCAACTTAAAAATGAATTCAACAATAGTTAGTTTATTTTGTAATTCAATTGATACTGAGCATCATTTTTAAGGCTTTTTTAAACGTAAGATCGTAGATTCAAATTCTCGATAAGAGATATGATATGTATATGAGTTATGAAAAAAATAAACTAACGATGTTGAATTCGGAAAACCCATCATGTTGAATATTATGAATATTAAGAAAGACAAGGAAGTACCTTATCATGCTTGCTTGTTACGATAGTTGTGATCGAGTAAAATCTGGCTGATATTCCTAGGAGACCAGGTGATGTAAATTCAAAGCACCCTGACAAGACCCTAGAGGAAAAGAGAGAGCCGGAATATAAATTATAAAATAATTTACTTCTGCCTGCCTCGCTTGTACGACGGAGATATGGGATAAAAATGATTTCAAGGATATATGGTATCGGACGATAGGATGATTTTATCGATAAAACTTAAGTCGCTTTACTTGTGTTTATTATGTGTAATTTTCTAATTAAATATTATCATATGTGATTTTTAGTCTTAAAAATAATGGTTTAAAAAATTTTAAATTTTTATTTATTTGAATTTTTTATTATTAAAAAATATATGTTGTATTTGATTGGAGAATTAGACTTAATAGATATAAGTAGATGAACCTAAGTTTTATCCTAATTATATGTGATATCTGATTCGATTAAATTCTATTAAGATTTTGAAGAACAGTATTTAAAAATAATAATAATAATATCTTCTTGTAATCATTATGTGAATACATTTTTTTATTTTTGCAATATTATTACATTTTTAATGGTATTATATTAGCATTATTATACATTTATCTATAACTATAGTTTTTCAAGGATTTTATATATGCATATTCATATTTTTAAAAGGAATGAATAACCCAAAAATATTTTACAATAGCCGTGTATTTAAAATCCATCAATAATCAATCCAATGAATAATAATAAAATATTTTATTTTATGACTAAGTCAAATTGCTTTTGGCCAAGAAAAAAGAAGTCAAATTTAAATAATAGATAATAACTGAGTCATAATAGATAAATTTATTGAATTAAGAAATATTTCACAAATGTCCAGTCAAATTCAAAACTCCTTCTACTCATCTATTAATGTCTTCAATTTAAAAATAAACCAAGACTTGTTTTATATATATATATATATTCTTTTATAAAAGTCTAATTATGAAAGTTATATATAGGTCTAATGAATAAGCATCTTGATGTTTTATTTTAGACTCTTCTAAAATCCAAACTAACAATGATCCAAATGTGTGCGTGAATGTAGTGTGTGTGTGTGGAACTTCCGTTTATTCCGTTTATTGGTGCTCTAACTTTAAAGTGACAATTAATAAACAATATCACCGATATTCAGTACAGATAATAAATAAGGGAAAATTACGTACAGGTCCTACAGAAGGCAATTTACTACTCTGAGGTCCCACGAAATGTCAAAATCACTGACAGGTCCCAAAGGACCTCAGAGTAATATTTTCGATTTGTAAAACGACATTACTGCCCCTCATATTCCAGATTCACATTTGCTCTGTCATTGTGATTTACAACCTCAGCAGCGACTATTAACAACCCAATAAGAGGGCGTTAACAACCCTAGCAGTATCCGTTAACAACTTACTTTATAGAATCATATAACCTCCACATAAGAGTAAATTATAACCAAATAGTATAATACAACAACTTTAACACTAAAATGGGAAGCTTTTTGATATCATTAAGAATTTTAACTGCACCCAATAGGATTATAGCAACATTTTAATGCGAATATCCATTTACAACCTCAATAGTGAGTATTAATAACCCAAAGAGAGCTGTTGACAATCTAGGCAGTATCTGTTAACAACTGACTTTATAGGATAATATAACCTCTAACAACTATATAAGATTAACTTTAAGACTATTTAGTTATAATTTAGTTAGTTATAGTTAGAAGTTATATTATCCGATAAAGTTAGTTGTTAACAAACACTGCTAAGGTTGTTAACAGTTCTCCTTAAGTTATTAATACTTACTGTTGAGATTGTAAATGGATTTTTGCATTAAAATGTTGCTATAATCCTATTGGGTGTAGTTAAAATTTTTAATGATATCAAAAAGCTTCCCATTTTAGTGTTAAAGTTGTTGTATTATACTATTTGGTTATAATTTACTCTTATGCGGAGGTTATATAATTCTATAAAGTAAGTTGTTAACGGATACTGCTTAGGTTGTTAATGCCCTCTCATTCGGTTGTTAATAGTCGCTGTTGAGGTTGTAAATGGATTTTCGCATTAAAATATTACTATAATCCTATTGGATCTAGTTAAAATTCTTAATGATATCAAAAAGCTTCCCATTTTAGTGTTAAAGTTGTTGTATTATACTATTTGGTTATAATTTACTCTTATGTGGAGGTTATATGATTCTATAAAGTAAGTTGTTAACAGATACTGCTAGGGTTGTTAACGCCCTCTCATTGGATTGTTAATAGTCGCTGCTGAGGTTGTAAATCGCAATGACAGAGCAAATGTGAATCTGGAATATAAGGGGCAGTAATGTCGTTTTACAAATCGAAAATATTACTCTAAGGTCCCTTGGGACCTGTCAGTGATTTTGACATTTCGTGAGACCTCAGAGTAATAAATTGCCTTCTGTGAAAATTGTACGTAATTTTCCCAATAAATAAGCCATTGAAGTGGTTAGGCTAAAAAAATCACTAAAAGCTTCTACTTATTTTACCAAAATAAAAAAAAAACCTTAAAAATATCATTAACTTTACCTTAAAATTTAACATCTCAATTTTATTCCTATTTAATATAGTATGTACTTTTCAAAAAACAGCAATCTAAGTGTATGATAAAATAATATATTTATGTTTAAAATTTAATAAAATGAATTATAATTAAGACAAAAAAAACATTTCTTTTTACTTTGTAAATAAAATCAATGGAGTAGAGCTGGATAATTGGTAATATGGACTGGACTCACAGGTTCAACCTGCTAACTCATAAAAAATGCAAGTTTAAGTTAGCTGCAAGCCAACCTGCCTAGAGAAGGGCCCTTTCAACTCACAGCGCCAAATCTATTAAGTTATCTCACTAACCTACATTTATTTTTTAAAATTTTATTAATTATTATAATTATATTATTATATGTCATATCTCACTTGAAAAATTAAAAAATATGACTATATCATTTATTCAGTGTTTTCAATAAATTATTTCAAGGAGAAATAAGGATTTCATTATACTTTTGGTATGTTCAAAAAATGTGGCCGGTTGGCTTGGAGCAGGAATGTTTGGTTTGCATCGCCGCCGCGCCAACTTGCAACTTGTAGGTTGCCCGTATTAGCACCCATTTAGTTTTATCACTGTATATTTAAAAATTATTTTCATATTTATTCTTTTTTAATTAGAATTAAATAAAGATAAAATTTAAAAAATATTAAATATACCACTAATGACTTATATTTGTGACAAAACTTTTTCCTACAATTCACTTGCATTTAGGATGAAAGTATTCATTTTGATCCTAATTATAAGTTTCAAATAACTAATTTACGAATTACGAACAACTAGTTAAAATTAGTTTAAAATAATAAGTAGATTAGAAGTATATTTTTATTTTCACGTATGCCCTTATAAGAAATAGGAAAAATTATTAAAGAGAATATGTGGGAAAAATGTGATAAGAGATAAATAATAAAGGGTAACATTCAAAAAAAATTTATTAAATATTAAGACAAATCCAAATTGAAACTTATAAAATGGACCACACCCATTCTCAAATTTGAAGCTTATAAATAGGACTAGAGGGAGTAGTATGTTCATAAATGATAAATCTGTTTTTTTTTTAATAAATTTCATAAATCTATTTTTCATTGAACTTAATAATGCTCAAATATGACCACGTGGCACCGCATATAAATCAACATTAAATAGTTCCATTCAATTGTTGACCAAACCAAAACAAATTCAATTAAATTTCATTAAAAAGATGATCACACAAATTAATTAACCACACTTAATATCAGTCCAAAATGAATCTAATTTCTCCCTAATTCGTTGCCAAAGCATCCCTACAAAAACTTGGTTCTCGAGAACAGTACTCCACCAGCAAGAAATTTGAAAGAGAAAATGAAGGTGGGAGCTATTCTCACTCTATTTCTATTTGTTCTCTCTCTTTCTGGCCATCGCACTCGAGTTCAAGGTATGATTATGATTTTTTTTAATTACTCCTTCGATCTTATTTGCTTCTCTCATCTAATTTATAAATCACTTTCTACATATTTTATTTAAATTTAAAAAAAATTTAAGTCTTTTTAATTATATCTTAAAGTTTAACAAACGTGCGATTTTATTCTTATTTAATATGTAGTATACATTTCATGAGAACAAAATCTATACAATAATAAATAAAGGATAAGATTGTATATTCATATGAAAAAGATTAATAATATGATTTATAAATAGGATAAAAAACTTCTCTATTAATACTATAAATAGGACTAGAGGAGCACTCCCTTCAGTTCAAAATATAAGATAGATTTTATTGGAGGGACTTAGTTTTTTTAATAAGATAACATTTATTTTTGTCTAAGCATTTAATGACTTTTTTTTCAATTTTACCCCTAATATATATTCTTTTGTTTCTTTGATTTATTTATTGTATCTTTTGCTTATTCTCTTTATTAATAAGAACATATTTGAAAAAAAAAATATATGCCTTACATATTTATTGTTTTAAACTGATTTGGACCAATTTATTAATAAACATAAATGGATAAAGTTTATTTTATATTTTGAACTGAATGGAGTATAACGTAGAAAAATGTTATATGTCACATCGTTAAATATTTAAATTTCTAACATGCATGTATTATTTTATATATATATTTCGTTTATTATTATGTAAGTTGTTATTTTGTAGGAAAATGTATATATTAAATATTTGGTGAAACATGTTGGAAATGACTTATAAATAATAGAATGAAAGGAGTACTAACATAGAAACAATTAGATAACATTTTTCATAACTTGTTTGATAATTATAATGTTGTAATATAATCAATGACTAATTAAGATGTTACGCAGATGGAACCAAGATCTGCCATGAGAACATGACAATACCAGGAAGCCCTTGTGGTGAGTTCGGATGGTACGACTGTGTTGGGGCCTTCATGCATGAAGAAGTATGGATCTCAAGCACAGGTTTCCCATTGCGATTGCTTAACTGTTTGTTGACCAATCTCTCTTCCCCCCCCCCCCTCTCCCGCCTCAAATGTTGATCAACCATATATATATATATAATAGTACTGTCTCTGTAAACAAATAAAATGCTCTGAGTTATCATGCCTATCATATACTACCTCCTGTCCTAATTATAAAATTTTGTCTGTGGTCTACAATATTTCATTTTTTTCACCTAATTTTGTAATGTCTTTTCTATCTTCTAAAGTAAACTCTGTTAACAAAAAGTGATGACATTGTAATTTTAAATGCTAGCATAACGTTTTCAAGTGCTACTAATATATTAAGTTAATTTAATTTTTAAAATAAGTATTTTTATTGTTACAAAAATATTATTATTTGGACCAACAATCCTAGAAAATGCTTTATATAACTAAGTCATCGAAGTGGCTTTTATAAAATTAGATGAGCACAAGGGCACTTTTGATCTCAAAATATAAGTTAATTTAGAATATATTTGTTGCATTTCATTTATACCCGTGCTCTGCAATGAACATATAACTAATGTAATACCACCTCTGGTTCTTAATATAAGAGTTAGCTAATTAATTTGAGTAAATCAATAAAGTTTTTTAAGTTAATTATTTGTAATGAATGTGTTTTAATTTTTCTATAATACCTTTATTAATTATGTGTGTTAGCTAAAATTACCATTTGATGGAACCCTCAACATGCGCAACTACTACAATGAGTGAATAATTACTTTGAAAAAAATAGATAGATATGATAAACAAAGTAAATTAGAGTCTTATATTTAGAATTAAATTAAATGTCAAACTAAATTTTATATAAAGGACCAGGGTAATACTACTCTTTCTGATACTTATTATAAGAGACTAATAATTAATTCACTAATGTACCAATAAAAATGGTTAAAATCATTAAATTTATCATAAAATTCAAGTGATTTATAATATTACTATCATTAACTACACTAAATTTGAACATTGTATATTCATATTAATTTTTACTCTCTTACGCCCTTATTAAATATGGGTATATATGAAAAAAAATATATTTAATACTGATTGAAATTATCAGAGTCTTATAGAAAGAACAAAAAATTTCTTCTAGAAGAGATGTTATAATAAAGATGAGAGTGAATATTTTCTTGACCAAAATAATTAGTTAGTGTAATATGATGTTTGAATTTAATGCAATTAATAAAGGTAGCGTGGATAATCATTTATTGTTGTTAGACAAATTTAATAAATTTTCTGTCATCACTCATCAGATAAATTTAATAATTAAATTAATTGTTACTTCATTTTTATAATAAGTGGTTAGTAGTTAAAAGTAATTTATATTAAAAATTGAAATGCGTAAAAGTATCAGTTGCCCAGCATGGATCAAAATAGATGAGCAGCAAAATATGGGTAAGGAATTATGGAAAGTTGTGAAACTTTAAAATAGAGTTAATAACTTTTTAAGCGTTTTCATGATTATGGTTAAATATGTTGGTAGTGACTTCTTATAAATTGGATTAAAGTAGTATAGTGTTTATTATTTGTTATTTGTAGGGAGAGATATTGATTCTTTTATTTGTCACTTGTAACTTTTTTAACGTTTCATTTTCAATTCCGCCACTGTTAATTATAATGAAGATGAATAAAGAGGGCATGTGGGAGAAAAAATATATTAGTATTTAATGTTCTCCTTAATAAGGGTAAAAGTGAAATATTTTATCTATTTAATGTTCTCCTACGTATGTGAGAAATTCCTACAGGTGAAAAATAATAAGAACCGGAGAGGTACACCGCTTCTATCTTCATTATAAATAACTTGTAATTTATTTTCATACATCAAGGATTGAATTAAATATGTTTTGAATTCATAAAATTTTTCAAATTTATTCTTATTAAAATTCTCTCTCTACTCCCTGCTCTGATCTTATTTACAAGATAGAGAAAGAATATTTTTTTATTCTATTTATATATCATCTTATTTAATTTTTAACATGAATGTACTGTTTTGTCCATCATTGATTATAATATAGACAATTATTTTTTTAAAAGGCGTATAGTCACTTATAGAAAAAAAGTTTGTTCCTAAATATAAGTAACTTGTAGGGTAAGTAATGAACTTTTTTCAATTTTACCCCTCTTAACTTAATAAATGCTGAGAGAGATAAAGTAAATAGATAAGAAAAAATATAAAACATATTTTAATACTCTTTTTCTTAATAAGAACAAATGTGAAAAAAATGATCGATTTCTTGATGGGTTGGCTTGGGGTATAAATAACTTATAAATAGAAATGGAGTGGTATATTAAATAAAGGTAAAGTTAAAAAGCTATTATATTCAAAGGAGAGAAAATGCATTTTCAGTTTTTTTTTTAATCTGGGTAAAACATGCTAAGAATATCTTATAAACAGATCTAGACGAGTATATTTTTACAAATCATTCTCACCCAGCTTCCTTTCTCTCTCTCCCTTTACAACAAAAATTATGCTACCTCTTGTCTTTAATATAAGACTTCGTTCACTCATTTGGAGAGATTAAGAAAATTGGTTGAGTTAATTATTTGTAGCAAATAGATGTTAAATTTCCTAAAATACCCTTATTAATCATATGCGTTTGAATTTTCCATTAATAGTAACTCCTTAATATATGTAACTACTATAAAAATTATTTGATAGCAAAATAGATAAATATTATAGACAAAGTGGATTGGGATCTTAATTATATTGAAACCAAATTAAAAGTCAAACTAACTCTTATATTAAGGACTAGAGGTAGTATATAGGTAAAATTAAAAAAAATGATCATTAGTAACTCTTCAAGTAACTTATATTTAGAATCAAACTTAATCTTCTTCTATAAATAACTTAGAACAAGCACCAAAGTGGTAGGACTAAAACCTGCGGTTGTAGTGGATGGGATTAAGAAATATTTTTTTCCCTCTAAATATGCCCTTATTTATTAAGAGAGTAAATAAGAGGCAATAAATAAAAAATGATAAAAGAGAATATATGGAAATAATATTAATGAGAGAGATATAGTCAACTAAGAGCAAAATAGGGAAAAAAAATGCACGGACAAACTCGGTCATCTCTTTCAGCCTGAAAAAGGGAAGAGCTTTACCCTGCAGAACTTGGAAGACAAATCATGAAGTTGGAAGCAGTTTTCATTCTTTCCTTTGTTATTCTCTCTCTCTCTCTCTCTCTCTCTCTCTCTCTCTCTCTCTCCTCTCTCTCTCTCTCTCTCTCTCTCTCTCTCTCTCTCTCTCTCTCTCTCTCTCTCTCTCTCTCTCTCTCTCTCTCTCTCTCTCTCTCTCTCTCTCTCTCTCTGGCCACAGCATTCTAGTCCAAGGTACACTTTTCCAACCTGATGGTGGTGAAGTACTTACATTGTTGTTTAAGTTTATTTTTAATATATGTACTACCTTTGGTTCTAAATATAAGACATCGTTTGTAGCTGCAAACGATGACTTATATTTAGAACTAAAGTAGTATTTAAAATTATTATAAACATGCCATGTTTGGAATAATTAATGAAATATTTGCATGCAATCATGGAAAAGGTGATCCGAAAACATGTCGTGATATGTTGACGTTAACAGGGAACTGTGGTGGCGTAGGGCTTGACTGCGATCTTGAGTTCATAAGGAAGTATGGACCTTCAGCAAATCCTACTAACTGCTCCTGCACAAACGTTGGACCCCAACGCCGAAGCGAATGTGATATTGCTTGTCATCAGTGAAATATGCGTATGTGTAATAATAACAGGATTATCTCCATATCTAAATAAAAAAAGTAGTCTTTTTTTTAATATTGTTTTTTTCTGGATCTTATCATAAGGTATTCGAACAACCAACTAATTTAGTTCTGAGCTCATGACTGCTCCTCCCAATGCAAGTGTCTCTCCTGAAATTGACTAATTTAGTTCAGAGTTTGTGACTACTCCTCCCAATGCAGGTGTCTCTCTTAAAACTCAAACTTGAGACCCAGAAGGACTTGGTTGGAAGGTAGAACAATGTCCTAGATATAAGACCTAGTTGACTAACTTGAGTAAATTAAGAAAATGAGTTAAGTTAGTTATTTGTAATAAATAGATGCTTTTTTCCTTAAAATATTCTTGTTAATCAAGTTTATTAGCTAGGATTGCTGTGATTAGAAGAACTATCTTGGAAAAATAAATAAATATGAGATACTAAAATAAAAGACAAACAAAATCTTACATTAAAGACCGGAAATAGTAGTATCCTTGTCCACCTATAATCTATTGGATTCCAAGTGTGCATTAGTTTAAAAATACATTGCGCTTAAGGCAAAAAAGAAAGAGAAAATCATTATAAGATTCCAATTTTCAAGGAAAAAATACAATTGACTAAAAAGAAAGATATATTTTGGGGGAAAAACAAAACAATACTCATTTAATGCAACTAATTTTACTAATTTTTTTAAGGACAAAACTTACCTCAAGTTGCTTATATCTACTAGAACCAGTTCTCCAATTAAAAACTGCCATCTGGATTTGTTAAACAGGTTATCATTTAACTGTGTTTATTTTTTCCATCTCCGTTCAAGAGCGCAAATCCCCAGCAAAAGCCACAACCCCCCATGCTGAGCCATATCAGTCATGCTTGTTATCACGATTGAAATCACTTATAAACATGTTTTACGTAAGTTAAAGCAAAACTCTTTTTACATATTTACTTTGTATTCCATAAATTCCAATTAAAAAGCTACTTATAACTATTTCAAATGGCTCCAATGTCGGCCTTTCATTCTATCTCATAGGCATAGGATATTGCCGGAGGTGCCGTTGCATGACCCGTTTGAGGGAAGCTCGAGAGGAATCGGGGCGCCCATCAAGACTAGTAGGGTGGATGGTTTGCACCCAATTAAACTTGATTGTTCTGAATTCTGATGAATGTAAGGAAGAGTCTGATTCTGGCAAAGGAGATGATTCAGACCTATTTGGGGATGAGATTAGCAAGCAAACCGATAGGAAAAAGCAAGAAGATCAAACCTTTCATGAAGACGAGCCATTGCCGTTTGAAATAGGGATGGTCGAGTTAGAACAGAGAAGGACGTAGTCGAAACCAGAGCAAGTATGACCAGATCGATCAAGATGGAAATGACGGTGGCTAAGATGTAAGCCATAGTCAAGAAGGTCGCTGTCGACTTGGATCTCGGTGGTGGAGAGCTTGGATTGTTTGTCTGCTTTTCTCTTTGTTACGTTAAGGGTTGAGGCGAGACATAGGCTTGTGATGAAAGTCCAGTGACAGTGGTTGCCTGTGTCTCAGTGAAATCCTAGAGCACGAATTGATTTTCTCTTGAACGAAGTTGGAGAAGACGACAAACTGATTTTCTCATGAACAGAGGATGAGAAAAGATAGACACCGTTAAATGGGTCATTTAACGAATCCATATGGCAGTTTTTTTTAATGGGAAACTGGTTGCACTGGATATAACAAACTAGAGGTTAGTTTTTTTTTTTTAATTAGTTATCTAGCTCTTATCATTTTGTTCCCATGGCTATTTATAATTTAATTACAAGAAAAAAGTTTCTTTTTAAGTATAAGTCATTTGTAAGATAATTGATAAATTTTTTCTAATTTTATTCCTATTGATTTAATAAATGCAAAGAGAAATAAAGTAAATAGAAAAAAATAAAATTATAAGTCACTTCTATCTTAAGCTCACAAACCAAGAAATGTATTGAATTGATTTTTTTTCGCATTTGTCCTTATTAAAAAAGGATATTAAAAAATATGCTTTATATTTTCTCTCACTTATTTAAATCAACAAGGGTAAAACTAAAGAAACCTCATTAATTGCCCTGGAAATAACTTATATAAGAAACAAATTTTTTTCCTACAAATGACTTAAAATTAAAAATAGAGTGGTATTAGAAATTGTAGGTAGCATCATGGAAGTGCAGACATAGTACATATGCTAAAATTTGTTTTAGTTGGCAAAAACCTAGGCATGACGTTTTATTTTGTCACACATCACATTCACATAGGCACACTTTAATTCAAAACCTATTTCAAAGCTGTTCTAACTCCTAACTTTCACTTCTCTCCTCTATCCAAGTTAATTCGAACCCCTCATCCTCCCTCACTCTCTTCCCAGAGTCCCAAGCTCATCCCCTTCCTACAATTCTCTCTTTTGATATGCCAAATCCCTCAAATGGGTCGATCCAGAAGGAAGGGGCAAGAGCGTGACAAATGGGTTCTGAATTGAAGTGTGATTTATGTGGCTGTTAAGTGTGAGAAAATTAAATCATGTGCTTAAGGTTTCTGCCACTTAAGACAAATTTGAATGCGTATTTTCAGGTCTGCACTTCATGTCAAATAAAATTCTAATCTTTATAACATCCAAGGCCAACACTCGCCAACTTATGCCTCTCATTATGGATTGTAAATTTTTGAGCCATTTTTTTAATCATTTATGAGCGAAATTAAATCATATTGTAGTTTAGAATGCTATAACTCCTTGCAGAATACTTTATTTGTTATGAAATTAACTAACAAACAAAATAGATTAGAGAAGAGATGTAGAAAAGAAAATGAGAGAATGATATTGTATTCCTTCACTTGCTTCACTTGCATCACAATACAATGGCATGCCCTATTTATAGGTATAGTCTTACATATAAGTTACACTATTATTTAAATGATAGATAGTAGACAATAAACCACATGAATGTGAAGTGGGAGTAAATTACAAAATTAAAGGCATAGTAGAGAAGTAATGGAGTAGTGGAAGTAGTGGGAGTTGAAGTTGAAGAGGAAGAGGAGATAGACATCCACATTTGATAACATTCATAGCACTCCCCCTTGGATGCCCATTATAAAAGGTTGTGCCTCATTAAAAAATTTCAACTAGGAAAAACTCTGTGGGGCAAAAACCTAGCAGAAGAAAAAAAGTACACATTCATTGATACACTATTCAATACTGCCTCATTAAAACCTCATGGGAAAACCATAGACAAAGAAAAAAGAGTACAACGTGTATTTAACTCCCCCTTGATAACATCAATTGATATCCTCGAATCTATGTCATATGATATCATGATCAAGTTCTTTAAATATTGTAATTGGAAGTGACTTGGTGAACAAATCTGCTAAATTTTTATTTGAATGGATTTGCTAAATATATATTTTACCATCTTTTGAATATTATAAAATACTTCATCTGAAATTACCAATGTAACATCCTTATTTTTATCCAGTATTTAATTAAATTTATAAATAAATATATTTTAGTATTAAGTTAATAAAAAAACGTTAGATATAGGCAAATTATTATTATTATTATTATTTTAATAATGTTTTTGTGTGTGATTGTGTGTGTGTGGATGATATTCTAGAAAATTATACCATGGTATAGAAGTCTCACATCGACTAATCTTTAGAGTGAAGGAGTTTGAGGAGCCTATATATAGGAGATAGTGAGTGGAGCTTAAAGTGAGTAAATAATTTTCACACATATCTGAGGTAGTCTCATAAAAATGCTAGTTTTGAGTTTATTAACTATTGGATTGGACTCAAATTTGGTCAGTCCATTTAGGACATCCAAATTGTCAATTTCAACGGTTGGATCATCATTTTGATCTTCAAGTTACAAGTTATTAGGTATGTTTTTTTTAACTTATATCTTTTAGATTTAGCAGATAGAGTCCTGAGTAGTAAATTAGCATTTTAAAGTTCATTCACCGTTAGATTGAGTTATAATTTTGAGGATAGTATCATGATAGATAGAAAATTAAATTGAACGGTTAGATTAAGGCTTTAACTTCTGTAGTGAGAATAACCTGGTTTGTACTAAGTCCATTTGTCTAAGTCCTTTGAAGATGGAATATAAGTTATAAATTTACAGTTTATCCATTTACATTATGAATTTGATGATCCTAATAATATAATCTAATAATTAAAGGATATTTAAGTAAGAAAAATTTAGGAATCAAGTTTAAATATATATATATATGTTCTCATTCCAAATCTTAGAGAAATGTCTTTTAGGCTAGAATTCTAAGTAAAAATCAAAGCTTTTAGAGGAGGAGTTAGAGGCTAGAATTTTGTGAGTAGCCTATTCTAATACTACAGAGATAATATTTTAATTTTGTTTGTAAATATAAACTCTATTGTGGCATTTTCAAGGTTGGACTTTAGTTGTAGTTGACTGTTAACAAGGAAACTAGGTAACTAAATTTCTATCTGTTGCATGCTCTAGTATAAAGTTGGTGAGCAAATTTATAACTAATTCTATAAAAGTATATTACACTTTGTATAAACTATCTTGTGGGACGCTATTTTAAAAAAGATTGACATAGTTTGTATTATAAGAAATTGGTAATATGATTATGTTGTGTTATTATAAAATTCCATTGATTATGCATATAAATGTGCCATTTTGAACCCTGTGCATCTATTTTGGGTGGGGAAAGGAGATAATTGGAGTTATTGAAATTCATATACTTGTCACGTGGTATTAGCCTCCATACAGAGCTCTATGGTTGGCCGCTATTATTGTCCCACTAGTTCTTCGAGGGGGACCCATGGTCCATCGAGTGCTCTGTGGTCTTTGGCCGGTCCACATTATTCGTGTGGTGAGCTTGTCAGAGTTGCCAGTCAAATGGAAAGAACTTAGCCCATAGGTCTAGTCAGCGGAAATAAGAGGATATAAGGATGGATTTGAGTTCAGGAATTACATATGACATGGGATATTTATTGATATTTATATCTTTTAAATAAATGACAAGTATGTTATCTCTTTTGAAATGTATCAGTTGCATGAGAGTGGTGGAAATATTTGTCTTATATGATTATTGTGAGTTTAAATGTTAAATAAATGTTTATCAATTATTATTAATTCTGTGTATCCCACTTGACACCTCGCTAGCCTATGCTAGGGTGTGTGATAGGTAGGGATTTAGTTACTGAGACGTTGTTTTACTCCCGTTGCTTTACTATTTTCAGGAAACAATACGTTAGTGGGACCTTCGGGGAAGACTCCTGAGGCTCAATAATTGTAGCTGACAGTGTAGAGCTTTTGGACCTTATTTTATGCAATCTTTTCGTATATTGCCACACATCAGGACTGCATTCATTTAGGACTTATTTTACCTTCTCATATTTTTATGTCCTTTGACTTAGTGAACGTATTATACCTTCTATCTTTGGTTTATTTTGTCTGAACATTAGACTAGAGTGCTGGTAATGGGCCTGAGGCCCTTGGATTACATGTGATTGAATTATTGTGGATCCATGATGCGATAATGACAATTTTTGCAAGTTTAGTTGTTTCTAGTATTGACTAATATAGTCAAATCTAAACTGCTATTATAGTTTATCATTTAGAGGCGTATTGTTTTATAACCATGTTTGCCATGATTACAAATATAGGTTATTCTTTTTCTAACCATAATAGCCTTAATTAAGGTCGAATGCTTTTCTATCATAGTTAGCCCCTTAGTGATGTGATTGCTCTTAAATAACCATGATAGGGTATGTTTACTAATTTTAGTCCTTTCTATCATGGTTAGTTCTGGTTAGTAAGTAGTGATGTTACAACCAACATGTAGATTAGAAAAGAATTTACAAACCTTTATTTTAGTGTCTTTGTGTTGGTGAAGAACTATACCTTACTAGTAAGTTAACAACAAATGATATATCAAATCATATGTGACTAGCAAGATATATAAGTGCACTAATTGTACTAACATATGGTACTTCTAGACCAAATAGTTCTTTATCAATTTCTCAAGGTCTAAAAAGATCTTTATTCACCTCTACAAATCTCACAACCACTAAAGTACAGAGTGGATGTGATTTATCTATATAAAACACTTTAAGACCTTTCTTGTAACAATTATTTGATACACAAAAATTTTCATTTCTCATGTATTCAATTTGCAATCCAAGACAAAACTTTGTTCTTCCTAATTCCTTCATTTCAAATTCTTTGTTTAAGCAATCCATAGCTTTTGTAAGCTCTTCAAGAGTTCCAATAATATTTATGTCATCAACATAAACAACAATTATACCAAATTCATTTTCAAATCCTTTCATAAAAATGTATGGGCAAATTGGATCATTTTCATATCATTTCTTCAACCGATATTTACTTAGTCGGTTATACCACATACGCCCTGATCGCTTTAATTCTTATAGAAACTTATTTAGCTTAATTAATTATTATTCTCAAGAACTTGAATTGTATGCTTCTAGCAAGTAAAATCCTTTAGAGAATTTCATATATTTTGATCCAGAACTATAAAATGAATAATACATACTGAAATTATTTTAATCTTCATAATATTTCATATACTGAAAGATTTTCTTATATATGCTCCTAGCATATTTTTGATCATTCAAGGATCATCATGTAAATTTTACTATTTAATGATGCTCATCTATGGGTCATAATAATATCTAATAGGTACATTTCATAACTGCTAGACTATTCAAATATATAAAATTATGTCCACCACAAAGTAATATATCTCATCATAATCATTTGTGAAAATCTTTATTTTCACATAAATGTTCATATATTCTATAAAAACTTTATACTTCATGTATTTAGACTGCAGCCTATTTTCTTCTTGGCCAAATTTATGTCTATTGTGTAAGATCCTCTTTTTTATCACGTGATATTCTTATCAAAATTGTTATTGATAACCTTTATCTTTTCAGTTCTATTTTTCTCTTGTGACATAACTTATTGAGATCTCTTTCTTCCTCTTCAGGTACCTGAACCTCTTTTGTGGTTTTACAATTAGTTATGTCTTGACACTTTTCTAGAGTAAATACCTCCTCAATACAACTTCTAAGTTGTATGCTTCTCTTTATTCAAGATATTTATATTAGAACCGATTAACCTCTGATGCTTCTGGCATGTCTCATTTTTATTTGTAATAATTCTAGTATTTTCAGCTAGAATAAGAAATTTAAAAATTTTTATTCAGGTCAGTAAAATATTTTGTAGCATTTCATGAATGCAATTTTGATGAACTTCTGGTCCATACTGATATATTTGAGAATCTATATTTGATAGTAATAATGCATTCCATGCATTCTCTTTTCCAACTAGTCAATTTCTCCCCCTCATGTTAGGAAAATTTTATCGAATAACAGTCAACTAATTATGTAGTATAAGTCTCCTAAATCTATTTGCTTTTTTTAGGAACATTATTTTGTTCCATTTAGAGACAATCAAGAAGAAAGAGGTTCTTACCAAACATATGTCCTAACTTTTTTTAAATATCCATCCATGTGTAGTGTGGGAAATTAGCAAGAATAAATATTGCACATTTCAATTTTAGATAAAAAAATATCTGGCTCCTAACCAAAAGCCATTTTATTGGGAGAATTTTGTTGCCTTCATATGTATAAGTGTTGTAATATATTAAATTAAATATGCCAACACTAAAATGAAAAAAAACTTGTTCTCATAAATATTGATCCAGGTATTAACAAATGATTTTGCTAGATCAATTTGTTAAGCAAGCTTTTCAACATTAAAAGCCTGATATATAAATTCACTAGCATCTTTAAAATCAAGTTTTTAGTATCACATAGTCCGAAAATATTTATCTAAATAATCTTGCAAACTTCAGGTTGCAAACTAATGTCAATCACACATGTTACCATTTTATATAGATGCATCTATCAAATATTGAATACCTGTATGGCTTATGTGTTTCTAAATGGGCCCATATATACGAGTTTAATATATTTCCAGAAATGTGGTGATCCATTCCAAAACAAAACATAACTAGTGGTATTTTATAATCAATTTTCTTTGAGAACAATACATACGAATTCTCAAAAATATTGGCTATTCAGGAGAATCTTTTGGTTCTTCAATAGATATTAATACATAATCTTCAATAATTTCTTGCATCATATAGTTCAAGATGACCAAACAAGTCATGTTAACAATAAATCTAATTAGATCAGTAAACTTCTGGTTTACCATACCATGTTTTTTTCTTTACCAACAACTCACACTTGTATTCTAACACTCTCCCCCTCAAGTATGAGTCATTCAAACATGATTCCTTTATTCATATATTTCATAAACAGTTACTAGCATACAATAAGCTAAGGCCAATAACTTATCTTTTGCTTAGAAGCCCAAGTACTTCCTAATTCATATATAGTTACGGATTTTATTCCAACTGTGCTATAACATTTACACTCTTTGGAGAACTAAAGTTATGATGTAGATCTATGGGTCATATTTTACACTATCAATACTTTATCTATTTATAAAAAAAAATCAGTATTAGTTCTTTTGGTATCATAACAATACTATTACATATGGTTCTTCAGGAATTATATAATTTAAGAGAAATATGAAACACAACTTTATTTCAATCTATCGTTAACATAATAACAAATAATTATGAGTATCACAAATTTAACTTGCAATACACATAGAGAACACACAAAAATATAAAAGAACATTTAAAAATAAACTTTTGAAAATAAAGTACAAATCAAAATGAACGTTCAAAGCTTTTCAATATTAATCAAGGTACTATAGACATTTAAAATGTTTAAGACCAATATTGAATCAGATCATATTAATAAGATATAAATAAAATATAACTAATAGCTTTTGAGTCTAATCACACACTTATCAATATCAAAATATCAAATTCTTATAACAATTTGTTTCTCAAAAATCAGAATAAATTTAAAGACTGATAAAAATTATATATATAGCTTTCTAGGCATGTGTTTATATCTCTTCTATTTTTTATAAATACTTTGGATATCTTTCTCTGTAACTTACTGCTTTCAAGCATTAGAATTACTTTTAATATTTTCATAATATCACATGGTCTTTTTGGCTTCACAACCATTTTTTTAAATATTTACTTTCAATGAATTGATACATATTTATCTATATGACTTCTAGTTATATTATAACATTTGTTCATCATAATTTTATCATATTGATGAGAGGGCTATTACTAATTCTTCTATTATGATTCAATAGTTAAGCCCCAAGATTATTGCCTTTTTAATTATCAGTTCCACTGATACAATGTGATCATACTCTTTATCACTCTCATGGATATATTTCTTGCTTTCAGTAGCAAACCATCAATTTAATTTTCAGAACTACGAAGTTCTTTTGTATCGTTTAATTTTTAAACCATCAATCTTCAGGATTTTGATATAGATTATCAAATTGTGATAATCTTGCCATGCCATCTATTACAACCACAAGATGATCTTTTATCAAAGAATCATTAAAACGTGATGTGGCTTCTGGCCATCTAATCAGAAAATCAAGAGTACAATCCAAGGGGAACTTAAATTAACCAACAAAGAAAGTAGATTAGAGAAGAGATGTGGACAAGAAAATGAGAGAATGATATTGTATTCTTCACTTGTTTCACTTGCATCACAATATAATGTCATGCCCTATTTAAGGCATAGTCTTACATATAAGTTACACTATTACTTAAATGATAGATAGTGGACAATAAATCACATGAACGTGAAGTGGGGGTGAGTTACAAGATTAAAGACATAGTGAAGAAGTAATAGAGTAGTGGAAGATTAATACTCAGTGGAAGTAGTGGGAGTTGATGAAGTTGAAAAGGAAGAAGAGATGGACATCTACACTTGATAATATTCGTAACATTATTGGTATATTTGTCCTTTAACCATTTATATTTGACGTAGCAATTGAGACTCACATAGTCCTTAACCCTCTGCGCTATAACAACCTTATATAACTGAAATAGTAACCCAACAGACACTATATAATAAAGTACTTGTTTGATCAACAAGTAATGTAATTCATTTTTCAAATTCTATCCAACTTACATATAAATGATTTTTTCTGGTACCTTGTATGTTTTGCATCAATTTTGCATCCGAGAATTCAGTTTCATTAAAGATAGAAACTCCTGTTTTTTTTCCCTCTTCGGGTCAGATGAATAAATTGACTGTTCGCATCACATGAGGGAAATGGATATTTAATAATATCTTCCCAACGGACACTATTTCAAACCACAAGTGTCTGACCCAAACACTTCTTTGACAGATTAGAATCTCCAAAGGCAAGTTTATCAATAATTCATTTCTCAAATTCCGTCTAATATGTGGATGAATTTGGAAAATTAGCTATGTTTTAATGAGATTGACAAATGTTTTGCATTAAATAGAGAGGCAGTTTTGAAGTCAAGAATTCCGTTTTTCATATAAAAACAGAAACTCACAATTTTTTTTTCAATAGTCAAATCAAAAGAAACTCAAATTAACTGTTCACACAATAAATGAGGATACACACGTATATTTAATTACTAGAGTCTAAAATCAATTTATTTATTTTTCAAATCAATCAATCAATCATATTCTTAAGAATTTGTAATACCTGGTTTATTTAAAAATAGGTCAGGTATAACATTATGATATCTGAATATATTCAATGATGAGATTTAAATAATATTTTGATTGGAATTTGGGTATGCTGAATTAGATGAGGAGCATCATTATTAAATAGAATTTCAATTAGAGGCTCAAATGAAGAAATTAATAATTAATTTTGAATTTGAATGATATGTTAATTGGGATTTGAATATATTGAATTAAATGGGAAACATCATAATTAAATAGTACGTCAATTAGAGGTTTAAATGAAGAAATAAATAAATAATTTTAAATTTTCATATGGTCCTCCTAACTTTTTCTAATTCAAATCCAATTTGAATGAATCAAAAAAAATCACACTTCTATAAGAAGTGAATATAATTTTGAACTGCCTTAGATAGTACAATTTATTATAATTTAAAATTTAATTAAATATTTTAGTCCGTGCATCAGGGAGAAATTTCTAGTTGGTTACTAAAAGTCTCGTATAAACATACTCGAATTCAACATCACCAACGGTCTCCCTTTTTCTTTTTTGGCCAAACATACTCTCATCCATCGTCTTCATGTAACATGAAAATGATGAAGTTCCCTGGTTAAAAACAAAAAAACAAAACAAAAGAAAATGATGAAGTTAGGAGCTACTTTCACTATATTTTTAGTTATTATCTCTCTCTTTGGCTAT
The DNA here is from genome assembly GCF_004799145.2 of Neltuma alba. Taxonomy (NCBI): domain Eukaryota; kingdom Viridiplantae; phylum Streptophyta; class Magnoliopsida; order Fabales; family Fabaceae; genus Neltuma; species Neltuma alba. The sequence continues at coordinate 5,830 of NW_021632636.1, read as the reverse complement.
TGCATTCAAGTTCATGGTATGCTTCTTAATTCTTATTCTTTATTGTTGTAATTTGTAACACATAATCATGTGTGTGTGTGTGTGCGTGTGAATATAATCAGATGGTTATTTAATTGATAAGGACTTGTATTTAATTAAACCCAAAATTATTAATTCACGTGGAAAAGTATAATGATTCATTTATATATTCTCTTTTCCAAACATAAAAGAGGTTGATTTTTTCTCTGGCTGAGCATTTTCTAAAAATATTCATTTTTTTGTTAGGCTGGAACTCAAAAGGAAAAATGGCAGGATAATTTATGTATATCAACTGAGAAAACTAAGATATGGAAAACAAGACAAAGATTCTTCCATTAATAACAACGAGAGCTACATTTTCTTTTATCTTTTGACTTCTTTTGATTTTGATCTTTATATGTTCGCTCTCCATTATTTTTATTATTAGACACTCTGCAAATTTTTCAAAACATTAAGAATAATTCTAAAATACCCTTGGCTTTGGTACTGCAAAAATCCGGCCGCTAACTCTAACAATTTTTCTAATGAACTCCATTTTTTTTGTTTTTTTGCCTCGAAAGCTAATGAACTTCATCGAGGTATCATTTTAAAAATGTAAAAAAATTTTAGATACATTCAAAAACAGTAACTAATTTTAACTTAATTTCTTAATCTATATTTATGTTCATAGTAACATGTCCTTATAACAATAACCAAAAGGGAATACTATTTGTTTAATAAGTGAAATCTCCTTGCACCATTACACTGTTTTCTCATTTTTTTAAAATAATAACATCTTATGATTCATATGAGATTTCCCGTTTATATCGTCTCTTGGCATTAATTACTACACACACACACACACACACACGTCTCTTCATGGGTAATAGGTGATCGTAAGATTTGCCGCAAGAAGCTGATGTTACCAGGGAACTGTGGTGGCTACGAAGTTTATGATTGCATGGTTGAGTTTAAGACGAAGTTTGGAGAAAAATCAAATCCTTCAAACTGCAATTGTGTGACCCTTGTTCTACAAGGCCAATGCGAATGTGATATTATTTTTCCATGAAATGAAACTATATATATTTATTATATCTATGAGATTAATAATAGTACAATGTTATTTGTCCTTTTGAATCGATAAAATGTGTAATGTATCCTTCGAACTGCAACGGTTGATGGAATGCAAGCAGCACTAAGTACCTCTTGGTTCAATCCTCACTTCTCCTCTCTTATGGAGAGAGGGTTAAATTGTTTTTAAAAAAAAGAGGGAAAATTATGTTGGATCATTATTAATTATAAAAATCACACTGGGCAAAATTTGATTAGGAAATTGGACTCAATAGATATATAAGCAAATGTACCTAATTTTTTTCTGAAAGAACTATTGATTTATTTTCTTGTACCAATGGCTAAATATAAACCTACAATGCATATCAAAGTCGAAATAATTTTATTATCATTAACCAATTGTTAATGAAATTTTAATTGACATAGTATATATTTATCATTCAATATAATAATTTTCCATTGAATGATTCAATTTCTTTAGAGACAGAATCTCCTAAATTAAATGTCCATACATACATCTAAATATAAATTTAGTAGTCCAACATACGTTTAGTTATTTTCCAAATTGGCAAAACATCCTCTATAATATAAATACTTGAAAGCACCGGAACTCGTCCACCAGTCATCATCTTCACATAGCTAAAAAAGATGAAGTTGGGAGCTACTCTCACTCTACTTGTCATTATTTTCTCAATTTTTAGCCGTCACACCGGAGTTCATGGTATATTATTTCTTCTATTAATATCGGTTAGCCAGTTTTTTTTTTTTTCCTTTCAATTTTTCCGCACCGCGATTCATAAATATCTTATTAATAAATTTCTGTATAACTATACACATTACATACATATAAACACAGTTAGCTTTGATTAACAACCCATTTGGAAGCTAACCCGACTCTTGATTTTCTCTTCTCTCTATCGCCCAAGTTAGTTCGACCCCCTCCCTCTCTCTAATCGCCAAGCCGATCTCCTCCCCCAGCTCTTTCCTTTTTATGCGTCAAACCTCTCAAATGGGCCGAGGTAAAAGAAAAGGATAAGAGACTGAGAGAGTCGAGAGTGGACCAAATTTTCTAATGGGTTCTAAATTGAAGTGTGTTTTGTGAGGCTATTAAGTGAGACAAAATAAAATGTTATGCTTCAGGTTAGAATACATATATTTTTAATTTTGTCACTTCAGGACAAATAAAATTTCACTCTTTATCATAACATTTAGGGTTAACATTTGCCAACATATGTCATACTCACACACACAGACCCCACATAAAAATGGTGAAGTGAGGAGCTATTCTCACTCTATTTCTAGTTATTCTCTCCTTCTTTGGCCATTGCATTCAAGTTCGTGGTATGCTGATATCAACTAGTTACATTTTCTTTTTCCTTTTTACTTCCTTCGGTCTTCATTATAAGATCGATCGCCTCCATGGTTTTTAGTATCAGAAACTCTAAATGTTGTTTTCAAAATATTAATCAATATCTTCCTAAATACATGTCCTTATAATAAGAACCCAAGGTGCTATTATTTGTTTAATAAGTGAAATCCTATTGTTCTCCCCCCTCCCAAACATCTTGATTCCATATGATATCTGTGTCTATGTATCCTGGCATTACTAAGCATATGTGCATTAACATCGAACATAGAATAATACATATTTACTGTATTGATGATAACGTCATCCTAAGATTTGTCGCGAGAAGCTGATGTTAGTAGGGAACTGTGGTGGCAATGGAGTGTATGACTGCGTGGTTGAGTTTAAGAGGAAGTATGGAGAAAAATCAAACCCTTCAAATTGCGACTGTACAACCATTGTTCTACAAGGCCAATGCGAATGTGATATTATTTGTCCATGAAATGAAACTATACGTGTTAGTATTTGATATTAATAATGGTACAACGTGATTTGTCCTTTTGCATCGATCAAATGGATCCTTGTTATTATCATCTGGATTTGAAGAAAGATTTCTATTTTCTAAGTAAAAACCTTTTGGTTTGTCGTCAAGCTTTTGTAATCAATTTTGCAGCTAAAATTTTAGAAAACTGCTGCAAGTCGCCAGTGAACTCAGGTTCATGAGTTCAGAAACATCCAAGAGTGAATTTAGAGTGGATATAGTTGTAGAAAACAATAGCTTCTTCGACGAGATCACAATACAAGATATGAACAACTTTGGTGGCTTTCTATAAGACTAATGTGATGCTAATTAAGCAACCAAGCTAGAGAACAAGAGTTGTTTGTCGTGTTCACTTATCATAAATTTGAACAATTTAATTGAGTAAGACCTATTAAAACAAAACGCGGACAGAAACAAGTACCAGACACACACAAATGCGTACTGAAACCAGGGAGCAACAATGATGCTTATACCTTTGGGGATGTTCTTGTAGCCTACTCACTAGGAAAAAAGCAGTTGCATTCACCAACAAGTGCTTGGTTGAACCGACAAGGGGTTCATTCAGCTTAACCAATAACCTTGTGGTCAAGTCCTAAGGATGCAATTAAACTTGTTGAAAGAGCCTGCCATCCAAAGTGGTCTTACAAAGGTCGATCCGAAATAATAAGTTACTCATATATCTGATAATAGGATTGTCACGCCTCCTTCAATATCCCATTACATGTTAATTGGAACCATTAGAACGTGTTTCGCAATGTTTCGTAATGAAAAATTTCAGTTTCAAAATTTCATCTTTAATTCTATCCGTACACTATTCATCCGAATTTAAACCAACTTTGAAAAGTCATAACTAATTCTAGAAAAATCAAAACGAGGTGGTCCCAATTTTTGTACGAACCTTGCTAAGAGTTCTATAGAAAAAAAATATTAACTGGACTCAATTCCATCGAGAAAAGCCCTAGAAAATTTGACAAAGTGTACTGTTCATATGATTAATTTTTGAATTTTCAGTATTCTTGACCAACTTTGGAAGGGCATAAATCTTAGCACAAAACTCTGATTTTAATGTTTTACCTTATTTTAAAGATAAAATTGAGATCAAGCAAGATTAACAATTAAATTATAATTCAAAGCTACCTTTTTAACACTTATCCACTAGGTTACTTTAGGTAACAAAGCTTCTCCTTGGTTCCTCCTCACAATGCCTATTAAACCAAGTACAAACATAGGCCACATTAATCACTAAACAACTTAATTACAACTTTTGAACTTTAACTTGATAATTTCCCTCCTTTTTCTTTGATTTTTAACAAAGTGATTTCTCCTTTAAAATCAATAATCTCATGATTCATTTCTACACAATTTTTCATAAGGAATCCAAATATACAATCAGATTTTTAAAATTCACACTCCTTCCCCATGTATTCAGCTTGACTGACTAGGGTATATAAACTTTCAAAAATTCTATTTTTAATTCCAATGATTTTAAATACTTTCTAACAGCATATCCCTACACAAAAACATATTTTAAAGCCATTAAAAGCATCAAATCAAGCCAAAATAATCAGCTTCTACATGAACAGTAGTAGGTCGAATTGAAGCTCTAAATCCCTAGGTGGATTTTCTTCCAAAAATCAATCCATACACCATCTAATCTTGCTTATTTCACTTGATTATTAAGGTTTCTATCCTTCCCTAGGCATCACATGGCTAAACCAAAATTTACAGCATTTTCCCATGATTTTCCAAGCCACAATCCTAATCCAATTAATGTAAAATTTAGGGATAATGATGCTTAGACATACCTTAATGTTTCCCTTGTATAAGTTAGATGATTCCTTGCCTAAAATACTTTAAAATTTCAAAGGAATAGGGCTGGAGCTACAATGACAGAGTTTCCCTTTATTTTTCCAATTTTCCAATATTTATTTGTATATTTGGAGGGGATATTTATAGACCAATTGAGCTGCCTCCCACTCTGGTTTTTGGATGACCAAATGGCAGAAAAATGGGGTGATTTGGCAGCCATCAAGTGTCACTTAAGTTCAGATTTGAACAAGTGTCCAAACTCTAAAATTTTCCAATAATTATCCTTTAATTTTTGCATTTTATTTAGTAAAAATAAAGGGACCTGGAAGCTGCACAAAAAATTGGGCCCTTATTGGACTTAATTTGGGCCCCACAAATGGTTTGGGGTGGTCTAAAAAGATGGCCTACAATCAAAATCAAAATCCCAAATCAATTTGAGACTTTATCAGTTAATATTCATTAGTAATATTTCATAATTTTTTCAGACCTCTAAAAATTTATTTCTCTTCATAATAATTCATATTTTAATATGAAAATATGATCTAAAAATTTTCAAAAGTTTTTACCACCCCTAGGTATTTATTTTGAATTTTCTCCGATTAGGCCTCTATCGGTAAATCTAAAGGAAAATAAATTCCCTAAAATTAATTCCTAATCTCTCAAGGCCTAAAACTAATTTTATAAATTCAAATAAATATTTATATGAATTATCATCTTTTTTTCCAAATTTATTGAGGCCTCCAACTAGTTAAAATAATTATTTTCCTTTGATTTTCTAATATTTTCCCAAAAAATCTCTGTTTACGAAAATTCCGTAATAATTTATTTTCACTATAATTCTACCTTTCAGGCCTCAACTTAGTTTCCAAAAATTCTAATCTATACTTTTCTCATTTTTTGGAAATTGTTTAGAATTTTTCTCAAATTTTTCATTTTGTCCTTCCTAGACCGATAGTTACAAAAAGTTCCAGCCCGGACCTTATCGGGTTTCACATCAAAAGTTATTTCATCTCTCCATCTAGTGTCTCTACATTGATTCTCATCCTAATTTTTAATTCTCTATATCC